>NW_020454794.1:748698-777343 GCF_003342845.1 Nothoprocta perdicaria
TCCGGCGGCGGGAGGAAGGGGCGGGGCGCGGGCCGCGTCACGGCGCGCGACGTTGCCGGAAGCCGGCGGGGCGGGGGTCGCGGCGCGCCCGGGAGCGCAGGTGAGACCCCCCTCCCTCCCCCCTCCGCGGCGCGAGCCCCGCCCCAACCGCCCCAACGGCCGCGCAGCGGCCGTTGGGGCGGTTGGGGCGGGGCTCGCGCCCCTGCCTCCCTTATGAGCGTTTTTAACCGTATTCCCCCGCTAGCAAAATGCTGCCGACCACGTCGCCGGGCGGCCGGGGCCAGGGCAACGGCGCGCTGAGCGGCAGGGACGCGGCGCGGCACACGGCCGGGGCGAAGCGCTCCAAGTACCTGCGGCGGCTGCTCCGCCTGCGCCACATGGACTTCGAGTTCGCGCTCTGGCAGATGCTCTACCTGTTCACCTCGCCGCAGCGGGTCTACAGGAACTTCCACTACAGGAAGCAGACCAAGGACCAGTGGGCGAGGGATGATCCYGCTTTCCTGGTGCTGCTCAGCGTCTGGCTGTGCGGTGAGTGCCCGGCGGCGGGCAGGGAGGAAAGGATGAGTTTTGGTAGCTCTCGTCAATCAGATATTCCCTCCATCAGTCTTAACAACACTGAARCCCACACCAATTTAAGGTCACTCTTTCTTTACAGGTAGTTTTAGTAATCCTTTTTTTTTTTTCTTTTCTCTCTTCAGTGTCCACCGTGGGATTTGGATTTGTGCTGGACATGGGGTTTTTTGAAACAATAAAGCTACTGCTTTGGGTGGTGTTTATAGACTGCGTAGGTGTTGGCCTTCTGATAGCAACCTTGATGTGGTGAGTAGTAATGTCTGAAACTCAATGCAGTGTTGCTGTCAGGTCAGCACAGTCCTGTTTGCAAGATGGTTGCTTTTAGTTATATTTAGAAAGCCTGTGGTATAGTCAGTGTTTTGGTTTTTCTTTCTGAGCTGGTTGATCAGCATTAATTCTAAGCACAATGATCAGAAAAACCCTTCACTTCTTATTTTGCCTAAGAGCTTAAATACAAGGCTAATACAAGACTAGYAAGGCTAATAATGATAACATTTAAATGGGGCAACAGGAAACTGGCCCGTGCTTCTGTTTCTACTACAGTCCTTGCTGGTTCTGACTGTTTCACGCACACCAGCTTGTCTTGATGGCGGTAATCACTGCCAGTTCTACCTGTAGCACACAGAGGCACACGCTGCCCTTCATGRGCAGGCCAGAAAGGAGGGAATTACGAGCCCTATAGGTGCAGCAAAACAACCTCTCGTCTTAGATGTCACTTTTCCTGTTCTCCAGGGTGCTGTGGTAGAGAGGGCTGATTTTCTTCCTTCCATGCGCAGAGGTGACAGCTCTCACTTGCAGTCACGTGCGCTGAAGCCAGGGAGCAAGGGCAGAAGCAGCCCAGCAGCCCTGTCACTTCTCATCTCTCTTTCATGGCCTCTTGAGGGAGAGGAAGCAGTGGCCGTGCGGGAGCGTGGCGGGCGGATGCCTCTGTTGCTTTTTGCCCCCTTTTTTCGCTTGGCTTATAGTCAGGGGGCTCGTAGCCCAGCCCCTGTGCGTTGCAGGCACTTRCCAGGTCAGCGAGGACCCGCCGAACGGCAGGAGGTCACCAGCGTTTCAGACGGTGCTGCAGCGGGCAAAGTTTTGGGCTTCTAGCTGTTGATTTCTGTGCGTGTGTTGACTTCTGGAGCCAGTTCTAAATGAGATAAACGTCCTGAGGGCAGGAAAACTTTAACTGAAGAAAACACTGGAAGACTGTTAATTTGCCCTTTCTTTTCTGCCTCAAAGAGCTGCCATTTCTGTAGAAATGATATAAAACATCTCTATAAGGTGAAGTAATGTGCAAGCATTTTCCTGAAATCACCTGGTATAGAGCTGTCAAAACTGCTTCATAATGTGTTGACTGCATCAATAAACTGTAGCGTTCTTCCACTTCGCTAAACAAGCAAAAACCACCAAATAAAGCTGAGGCTTTCTTGGGCTCTTTAGGTGAGTATTTTATGCAAAAAATACATATATTTCTAGCATGAAGGAGTTTATCAGGAGTCTGGTCAGTGTGATTCCTGCATGTCGTTCCCTCGTGGGGCAGAGGGGGACCTGCCTTGTCCAAGCTCCGAGCTGGACTATGGCACAGCTCGTTACCTTGACCAGCATTAGGTCAGTCAGGCACTTACATCAACCACCTTCTCTCTGTCCTGCCCTGCAGGTTCATTTCTAACAAGTACCTGGTAAAGCAGCAGAACCGAGACTATGACGTGGAGTGGGGCTATGCCTTTGATGTCCACCTGAACGCCTTCTACCCGCTGCTGGTCATCTTGCACTTTATCCAGCTCTTTTTCATCAACTGTGAGTAGAGGAGCTGACACGCGCTCTGCTTTCCCTTGTGCCCTGTCCAAGCTGCTGAGAGAGGTTGCCTCTTTCAGATGTCATCGTATCCAATTCCGTCATTGGGTACTTTGTTGGGAACACACTGTGGCTCATCGCCATCGGCTACTACATCTACGTGACCTTCCTAGGGTACAGCGGTAAGTAGGGCTGACACTTGTTATTACCCTGCCCGCGTAGGGCAGAGGGGGCGAACGTGTCATTCCGAGGAAGAGGGTAGCGAAGTATTTTATGTTTCCTTTCGGGATTGTCGCCTCTCTTTCAGCACTGCCCTTCTTGAAGAACACGGCTGTTCTTCTGTATCCCTTCGCACTTCTCATCGTGCTCTACTTGATCTCCTTAGCCCTGGGCTGGAACTTCACCAAGATGCTCTGCTCTTTTTATAAATACAGAGTGAAATGAAAACAGGACTTCAGGTATCTAAGGTTTAGTTTGATTTAATCTTAGCTGTCTTGACAGAAAAGAAAAACAGTTAAGAACTTTTTTTTTTTGTAAATGGTTGTAAATTTCTCTTTATTGTAGATAATTGTGTAAAAAAAAAAAAAAGCTTGAAGTGTCCTTTTTTATTAAAATATTTACAACAGTAAACATGTTAGCAATTGTTTGAATACTTTTGCAGTACATTCCTAAAACCAAGTACATGTTTGTAGCTTAAGTTTAGCCGCGACAAATCTACTTAGCACAATTCTTGCTGCAGCTCTCTTGCACGTACTGGCGTAAGCTTCACAAGACAAGTTGGTTTGATTTCTTTAAAGTGGCACTGGAAAGCAGTTTCCTAATAAGACTAAGAGAGGAAGAGCTGGCCCTAGGGCTGGGTGAACGCAAGAGTAAAGCAACACTTGCCTCTACATACAGAACTACCTTTTCCTTTTATGTAAGAATGTTAGAACAGATTTATTTTCATGTCTTTCTTTCAAATATACATGGACAAGTGTGGCACATGAAGAAACAGCGATGAAAGGCACAATTGACATGACCCATACCAGGTTTCAAAGATAGCAGCAAGTTTCTAAACCCAATCTGGAGGCGCCTAATAGGTGTTATTACTTACTGAGCATGGAGGGAAAGTACTAATCAAGTTTGGCTACACAGGCCCCCTTGCAAGGCCTAGAGCTGTCAGGTCTGCAAGGCAGGAGCACAAACTGTCCATCACAAATGGTACCTTCTGAAAAACGAGGCTGGCAGCTTCTAAAGCATCCTGCTCAGGCTGAAAGTGGAGCGCTGGGGCTCAGCTTCAAAAACAACACAACAGTAAACCCATTACAAGACTTAATATCTTGATACTAGAGTTTGATCGCTAAGGAAAAACTACATTTAGCTTAAAATACCACGTATGCTGGCAGTGCATCTTACAGTACTGTGTATCAGCCACCATTAAGGCTTGAAGAGAAGGAGGCTCCTTCTCCGCCCCCTTCCCCCTCGAACCTTGGAGCCTGGTCACCGCTGGCGTAACAGCACGAGCTGCTGGCCCGCAGGCAGCTACAGCCCAAGCTGTCCAGCTTTCCCAACAGGAATCCTAGCACCAGTGATCAGCCGCTCAAGTTCAACAAGAAAAATGCGCGGCAGGTAGCGCCCTGGGGCTGGCCCCTGACATCAGTGGGGGGCTCAGGGCCGGCATACCTTCCATCGAGAGATGTCCGAGTTTGTGCCCCTTGAACAAGGCTTTGCTGCTCTCCCAGTTCAACTGGGTGGAACTGGGGCTCGCTATTTACAGTAGAAACCAGAAAAGCAGTTGAGGGAAGAGGGAGGGCAAAAAGCTCCGCTCATGGAGATGAACTCGTTGTGCCCGTTGGCTTTTCTGGTGTTTACATCAGCAATCAGTGCTGTTCTGGAAACAATAATTGTTTMACAGCCTTTCAGCACTAAGCTGGTCAGTGCAGAGATGATTTTTTTTCCCCTTACCACTATTTGCTTTAGATTTTCTGGAATATATCTTTCAAATAAGAGCAAATATAAGACTTAAACTTGGGTTTAATCTGTTACAAGGCAGAAGGGTTTGTAAAGATCCGCCCCCTTTCCCATTCAAGAGTAATGTTTTCTGCATTAGAAGCAAATTGCAAATCACTACAATACTTCATCTGGAGCAAATCCTTCCTACAAAACCCAAAGATAACTGAAATAAAGTATATTTGAAAAAAAAAATGAGCAAAAATGTTGCAAAATCATCGCATCTTGCCAAAGACTAAGCACACTCCAGCATATTCAAGGAATCATGTTTCACATGGGCGAACTATAAATTGCTTTACTTTGGTTCTAGATGCAATTTAAAGTTGCCTTTGAAAGTGCTCAGAAAGCAATGATACGATGGAGGAGTCCAGTCTTTTATTGGTCTACTAGTTAAATGTTTGTAACTTGTAATTTTTCTAAGCCACCTTTCAGTTAAGAATAAATATATCTACTTGAGCATTGGCTATTACTGTAAATAAATGTTTGAGATGCCTGCAGGAGCACAAAGCCTGAGCAGTGTTTGTGACCTACTGCTGCTCTTAGGAAAAGTGTTGATTCGGGCTTGTACCCTGCTCACACTGTTTACAAAGTGTTCTGCAGCCCCAGCCACCGAATGAGCAAAGCAAGATTAATTCTGTCCCGACAGTCTTAATCTTGCCCTGGTGCACAGCAATCATGACCTGCTCRGGAAAGCCAGTGCTCTAATCAAGTTGCTCTGTTTGGCATCCAAGATCTACGGTTAAAAATAATACGCCCAGAAAATGAAGGCATAGGGAAGTGCATCTGATTTTAGGGAAGTCTCCTCTTTTCTAAAGTTTCAGCCTGAGGAGGAGCTGGTGAGACAGCTTGTTTTGAAACACCTTCCATTGTGTGAATATTGTAAGTTTTATTGCCCTACCAGAGATTTAAGGGCCAGGTTAAAAATTATGTGACATTAAAAAAATACAGGGGAAAAAAAATCAGATAATTTGTTTCAGACAGATTTCCAACTTCRGATAGTACAATATACTAAAAATGCAATAATCTTTAGGAAACATATATATATACACACTTTATCAGGCATAAGTTAATGTTTGTTTTTGATAAATTCCATCTCAGTATCTGAGAAATGAGCACACTGGTAATGCCAGAGAACTGCCATCAATTCGGTAAGGTTTCCACACATGTAGATTTATCAGCAGWTACACGTCTTAACCAGTATCAGACCCCAGGAAGGGCGATGCGTTGAGAATGAGCACAGAGCGCTCTTAACAGGCGGTGCCAATAAASTGTTCCTGTTTCAGACAGGAGGGAGAAGGGCGGGTGGCTCAACACGARTACTGACATTCAGAAAGGGTTAGAAACGCCTAACGTTGCCTCTGTCACACAAACTGTGGGAAACAGCTGTAGTTCCAACCACCTGGCCCCTCCATTCACAGGCTCCGCGGTGGGAAGACTTGCCTGGTCCTTTGCTAGCCGAGCGACCGGCTGGCACTGCCCCTCGCAGACTGGGCTGTGGCACCACGGCAGGCTCCACTCACCCGGATTTCTGAGCTCATCGATCCACATTCCCAAATCCAGGAAGGTACCTCGTGGGCAGCACAAACTTTTTAGGCAACATCTTATTCACAGCAACTGGTACAACCCAAAGGAAAAGTAAACAAGCCCTTCCTGAGAGCTCATCTCCTTTTTCGGCTTATGCCAGTTAATCTAAATGAAAGACCTTGCCTCTGTGCACAAATCTCATCCTCCCTTTGCCCTCAGATAACACAGCTAAAACAAAATGGCCACGGTCTATAAAAGTAGCTAAGCTCTTAAATCTGAGCGCTGTCCTCGCTACAGCCCCGCTTGCCAACAACGTGGGGGACRGGATGAGCCGAGACTGTATCCCAGCGGCGACGGCTTTCGGCAAGGCCGGCGCGGCYGCCCCTGCTTGGGCTGAGCCCTCCTCATGCAAACAGAGCGAGTGCTTTAGAAGGAGGATTCCTCGTGCTGGAGACGTGACCTGGACACCCTCCCTGCCGCACGGCAGAGCTTTGCCCTGCCTGCATGTGGAGCTGTGGGGCGCCTGTCCCCGCCGCGCCGCCAGCGGGGCCGCCGTTCCAGAAGGCCCGACTCGGTGGCAGGAACCACGCTGATCAACAAAAGGGCTGGGCTGCAACCTCCTTGTCCTC
Source organism: Nothoprocta perdicaria (assembly GCF_003342845.1). Lineage (NCBI taxonomy): Eukaryota > Metazoa > Chordata > Aves > Tinamiformes > Tinamidae > Nothoprocta > Nothoprocta perdicaria. The sequence continues at coordinate 755,193 of NW_020454794.1, forward strand.
AAGCAGCCGTAAAAATAAGCCATAACTAACCACAGTGACGCGTGTCCCAAAGAAACGCTGTGGCAGCCGCGGAAACTTTTAAAAGGAGAGCTCTGTGGGCCACATGCATCTCGTGACTGATATTTCTGGATAAAAGGTAACTCTTGCTCGCTCCAATGCAAAGCTGGGGAATGGTTTTTCAATACAGAAAATGAATTCGTCCAGGCTAGGAAATGTCTACAAAGGTTTTAGAAAGAAGAGTTTGGAATTGAAAAATTCTCCTCAAACGCAATGGATAAAATGTAAAGTCACCACAGATTTAGTACATAATATGAAATACCAAGACATTTCAATATGTTTTCATGTGGCTACAAACTGTACATAGTGGAATTTCACAGCCCCAAAGAATTATGTTCTTCAGAACTCTGTTAATGCCTCTGAACATCATTCAGATTCTGTGTACAAAACTACCTAATTTAGAAACTCAATCTAGTTCTTTTAAACACGGCAGTATATTTGAAATATGGTATTAATTTATGCTTGCATCTCCAAAGAAAAATGTAGAAAGATAACTTAAACTAGATAATCCATAAAAAAAACTATATCAATTTAAAATTTTACCGCATAAAAATATGTACTTTCAAATTATTTTAATAAATTAAATATCCCTAACATTTTTTTTTAATATATATCCCTGACAATCTATAAAAGAGGGTTCTCGTTATAGAAAATAAATTGAACTCCCAAAGTACCCCCTTCATAAAACGTATTTAACAATAATTATATTTTCTTCTTCAAGGAATGTAACAATATGTACAACTTCTCTATATTACTACGCTATCAAAATAGTACAGGTTAAGAATAGCAGGATTCTGCAATCGTAAGATGGCAAAGTCACCTCAAAGTGAAGGACAACTTAGGCCTCAGATGAAGGTTGTCACCGTGAAGCATCAGTTGCTCGATGGATCGGACAAGAAGGGGTAAGTACAATCTTCTCATCTACAGTAGATTTCACAAGAGGTAGTGTTCAAGTGAAAATGAACAAAATTGGGAATAAGGTGCATGCTCTGTATTCCAATTGGTGACTTGTTAAGGATGTCAGATTTCATYGGAAAAGTTTTCAAGGGTTCTTTGCCCTCCAAAGCAAAAGTGGCTGCTCAGTTTGTAACCTTTTTAATATGAATCTGAAATACAGAGTTAAAAAGAGCAAAAAGTCACTTTTTTCAGTAATAGCTTCAAAACCAGTGACAAACTGAAGAAATCTCACATTTGCTGGTTTTGTTTTTAAGGAGTTATAGCACCTTACCTCATTCAGAATTGCCCAAACTGCTGAATTTTGTATTACTGACAGCCGGAATGATGAAATAGGGTTTAGGCTTGGGTCAACTGTTCCTTCAGCTACACCATTTTCAAATTTCCCTGTAAAAATAAATCCTCAATTAACTCCAGCAAACTGAAATACACAATTGGAGGTGAGAAGAAAAGCACATCTGCAGTACCGCAACTCCCAGAATGAACCTAGTGCTGGATATAACACTGCCTGGTATCAATCCCTAAAGCAAAACACTAAAAACGGGCAGTGACTCTTGACATGGGATTCAGCTCTGCAGCAGCAAACCCCGTGGGGCCTGGCAGAGCATGCAGAGCTCTCGACAGCAGCACATGCCAGAACAGAAATTTCTGAATTTTCTGCACTTGTGGCCATGCCTGCCTTTGAAAACTTGCACAATCCTGGCATGGATTTTCATGCAAGCACAACAGCTCTCACAGAGGCATCCATGAAGCTCCAGGAAGCAGACGGGATGTCCTACAACCTGGAAGGCCTCTCCAGGGAGCAAGGGCCTCTGTCCTGACTGCACCACAACTAACAGTCATGAGAGAACTTTGTTTAGCATATCGGTCTTAAAGAAGAAATACTGAAAGTAATATTAAGTAAAGCCTAAGAGGGCAMTTGGCCAAAATGGGTCAACAAAATTTCACTTTAAGGATTGCTTTGTTTGTAACAAAAATGCCTCAAGTGCTGCAATAGTAACTAAATACCTTTTTTTTTTYCCCCTATATGTATAAGAGAAAGCTACTGCTGCCCATGACATACCTATTCTGAAGTAACCATCCTCCAACCGTTTGTCTTTGGTTTCTTTGCTTAATACCAATTCTTCACTCTAGAGGAAAACAAAATAGTGTAAATGAGATCATTCTCATGTACTGTTTCACCAGGAAAAGCCCAAAGTATGCACCTTCCTGTTATAGATACAGAATCCATCCCTCCTAGWTGATTATGAACCAGCCTGGAATAGCTATTTATAGCTTCAKACAAATAGAAAAAAAGCTGCCACAGCCACAGACTGAAGCACCAAAAGYTCCACAGGAAGTTAAGGAAAAAYTTCTTCCCTGTGAGGGTGCCAGAGCCCTGGAACAGGCTGCCCAGGGAGGCTGTGGAGTCTCCTTCTCTGGAGGTCTCCAAACCCGCCTGGATGCCGCCCTGTGCCCCGTGCTCTGGGTGTCCCTGCTGGAGCAGGGGGTTGGACTGGATGATCTCCAGAGGTCCCTTCCAGCCTTAAGGATGATGATTCTATGATTTGTRTTCCTGAACTGAGCTGTGTTTAGCTTCAAAGCAGAAAAATGAATACTTTGGAAGTGCCCCAAGTAACTCACATGTTAACTGCCACATGAAGAGAATATATAGTGGATACTGGCACAAGTAGCAGTAGAAAATCAAAGGCAAGATGTTGCCTTCTTTTCCTGTGGTTGAACCAGAGATTCTCTCAGGGCAAATGAAATTTAACTCACTTTTTGATGTGACAATCTGGGTGGGATGAAGAGCTGTTAGACCAGTGATGGAAGCGCCTCAATTAGCCAGTGAATATATAACTAAAAAGCAGTGAATATAAAAAAGGGGTGTGTGTGTGTATATATATATATATATATATGGTTTTTAAACAGGCACAGAAAAATTAATTGGAGACCAGAGCTTTAAACAGTGGCCTGAGAATTACAATCGGAACCACATGATTCAGTACTGAAAGACCTACTGTGAGATTTTCTTAGGGGTCCATTAAAAATGCTGACACACACAGAAGATGAAATCCACTTTTTTTTTCCTTCTCAGTTTTAAGGGAGACTGCTGGGAAGCTGGGATGGAGAGAAGGAGAGAGGAAAGAAAAAAAAAAATAAAAGTCTTTCTGGAGTGTGTTCCAGTCTGGAGCACTCTGGGTTCCAGTGATTATTTTTCTTGATTTCTGCTTATGAGGGATTGGGCCAGAAGTACGTGAATGGGGTCTCAACTCCACTCAGGTCCATGGTGCAGAATTCCTTCCCTCAAAAGTGTTACTTCCTTAGGGAGCACTCCAGTTTGGGAGCTCCTCACAGCCAAGTGTGGCCAAAAGAGAGATGTTTGACCACATTTTTCTGGATCACCTTACTGCGCTTTCTTTGCTATCCTGGGCTCACACAAAGGAAGGTTGCTGCAGCTTTTGTGACCCAACACATTTCCAAAGGTCTTGAGAAACAAAACCCATCAGCCTTATCAGCTGTGATAAACCAGGTGTTGTGCTGCATAACTAGAATCAAACTGACAACTTTGGGGGAGGTAGTGGTGGAAAGGTTCAGAAATACCCGTATTTACTGCTTGGACAGTAGCCTGCAAGAATGGAAAAGCAAACATGCCCATGACCCCCGACTAATTACTTAAAGAGATTCAGYAAGGTGATTTAGTCAGTGTTTTAGTCACAATTTTCAAGATAACCTGCATCAGATGTATGGGAGAAGACAGAAATAACATATTCTTTTAATACTAAATAAAATAAACTTGTCTGAAGTAGTATCTTAATCCTCAGTTTTGTGATACAAATGGTTAGGTTTAATACCTATCTGAAGAAACAGAATCTACATCTGCTGGCTGCAGGCAAGAATATACCTGAGCCAGTTTAACACCTTCCTGAGATGAAATTCAGACTGATTTATGGGAGGAAAAAAAAATATATCAGTCATTAAGAGAAAGGAACCGATGCAGTTGGAGAATTTAGGTATGTGACTATCTGGTAGGGCTTGGATGTGCCTGGATCAAGACATTTTCCAAGCCCAACAGGAGAATTACTCAGCTTTATCATGCTCCAAAATAACATGGGGGAGAGGGGWTTTTTTGTGTGTGTGTTTTGTTTGAAATAGTAACAATGAGGAGGAAGAGCTGACTGTTTGTTCTCCGCCAAATAGCCATGYACCCTCAAAGAGCATGTTTTCCCAGAATAGGTCCCTCCACTCAGAAAAGGGCATCAAGATCCTACAGCTTATGAAGAAGTGATTGTTTCTCCCTCACCCTGTTTAAAGAAAAATCATTAAAATTGGGAGGTTTCTACTTTTGTCTTCTAGCGAGGCCCAGAGAAGTCCATACGCACCCGCAAAGGCAAGACTTCCACCGTTGTGTTTAGAAGGATGTCTCCCGGATGCTCCGGATTGCCGCTGTGAAACAAGTATCTGCAAACGAGAGGGAACAAGTGGGCCGGGGTCTGCGTACACCTGACCACCTTCTGGTGGGCTGGGTGCACCAGGCAGAAGCAGCTAAATCGCCACCTTCCGTGTTTCTGATCCCATCACAGATGCTGCAATGGCAAGTACAGTTTTCACACTGGACATCAGCTGATGAGAAATAAGAGCTGTTTTCACGTGCCACTGCTGCTCAAGGGGCTGCTTTAATGCTCGGGGAATGTTTTACCGAGTCCCGGTGCTCCAGGGCACGCGGTCAGCGCCGCAGCTCCACAGGCRCTGCCGCCCAGCGCGTGCCGGGGTCACAGCCGCCCTGCAGGCAGGCTTCCCAAGGCACCCTTTGTGCCGGGCTGGCTCTCCCTGGCCCACCTCTCCACAGAGCCTGACRGGGCCCAGTTCAATCTCCTACTCAAACAACCCCGGCTTTGCTCAGCTGCTTGTTCACAAAAGCATATATATTTTCTCGACGTCTATACTGAGTGGGACCATGGCTTTATAACTGTAAACTGTTCTTGTTACTCACAAGCACACATTTAATAAACCTTCCCTGTTTAAAGATAGCAGAATGAGTGTGGCTTAAAATTGCACCAAAACCATTCATGCAGGTATCAATCAGTGAAGTGCAGGTCTTAAGGTACCTACCTATCTCTGTTTTTGCAGTGCTGTAACTCATAGATAATCAATTACAAAAAAAAAAAAAAAAAAAAAAAAAAAAAAAAAAAAAAAAAAAAAACACAGTAGAATCTCCCCTTCTGCCTAAGAAACACAAACTTTGTGTTCTTTGGACAGTGAATGGACAGGCACACTAGGTAAACAAGGGACAGCGTTTCTTTACCACTAGGTGGTATCGATGCTTGGAAATGTGTCCGTCTCTTACTATTTGTTCTAGGAGGACACGGAGGAGTTTATTTAGATTGCTCTCTGGAAAGGGCTTGTACATTACTCCTACCCAGATGTCACTTTGAACATCCCTATTTTGCTTTTAATATGTTTAAGTGAATGTGTAACAATCTATCAACACATTCCACACCTTTGCTCAAGAGGAACCTTGTGCAACAGGCACCATGCTCCACACCGTCATCAGCCAGGGGCAAAATTAATTTAGGAATTATCACTTGATTAAAATTACCAACAATTAGCTCCATTTTCAATTTACTATGACAAAAYTGGGGGTGTAATTTCCAGTTTGCCTTTACCCAAGACATCTGAAGGTGGGTATGTACACGCCATTAATCCAAACCTTATMTGTATCTAACAGGGCAAGAAGCCCAAGAACAGAAGATCACTCTTGCCCTGGCTTAAAAACCTCACTGATCCTAAAATCACAGGAATAAAACCACATAATTAGACATATGAAGGCTGCAGTGATTTCAGTTGCTCCAATCTCAGCAGGAAATACTGAAATAGAAATAGATTGGAAGGTGAAATAAAACTGGACTTAGTAGTTTCAGTGCTGTACGCACTTCTAGAAGAAAAAAGAAAAAAAAGTAGTTTAATATAATGGTTAGTCCAYCCCTGCCTGCTAAACCATGTCCATAAGTGCCTTGTCTACAATTTTRAATTAAGTTTATAGTGGAAGGGATATTTTTATATGTGAGCCTTGCCCGAACACTTGACAGATAACACCAACTAAGCCAGTAAAAGTTACACAGGGTTTAAAAACAGAAGTATGCATGTGCATTCGCAGCCACTTGTATTTATAAGCAACCTTTCGCTTACAAATCAAGTTTACAAATAAACAGATTTCCTACAGTTCCTCCCAGAAGTGCCATTTGATTTCTTTTATAACGCTCACCTCCCTGACAGGTCGATAAATCACAAACTTGCCAGGGTTTCAGGCTATGGAAGATGATCCCGGGAACAGAAACCGAACGGCATGGGGATAGCAGAGCCTTTGGCTCCCGAGTTACTCTGACGGCCGTCCTGGRATTTATGGGTGGCAGTCCCTATAAATCCTGGGACTGTTTATCCTGGTTGGTTCACATTTTTCTCAGGGTCGGATCACTAGATACTGGTTAGGTTGAAAGCAAGAAAGGCGTCAGAGTAACTGGGGGACCCGTGTGTCCGAGGCCTGGCTGGGCCCTTCCCCTGGCAGCCTCCTTGCAAAGCAGCTCCGGCCCCAGCGGGGAGCTCCCCGGCCCGGGGAGCCCTTCACAAAGGGAATGGGTAGCGCCACTCCTAGGGATCAACTGCAGGCACCAGGAGCTTGTGCCAAGGCAGGGAGCTGCCGCTTTGAAGGGCTACAGTGCGATCCAGAGCCACTGCATATAGAAATAGACAGACATAGATAGAATGGATATATAGAAACTTTCTCCTCTTTGCAGCGTTYTCAGTTTTCTTTATAAGGACACAATGTATATAAGCTCCATTCAAGACTACTACACACTAGGAGCTTTTATATTCTATTTTGAAAAGCTTTTTTTTTTCCCCATCTGTCAATACTAATTTATCACACACTATTTGGGCAAAAATTCAACACAAATGGCAGCTATGCAGACCTCTTTATCCCCCTGATTTTGCCTGGACTGTATCTTATAAAACTTCCCTCTCCCTCACCAAAGCACGTGCAAAGGCACAGAGAATCTTGCTTCCCGTTCCACAAGCTGATTTGTTGTCTTTTAGCTACAAGTTGTCTCATCATATTTTGTATTTTATGTAACCAAATACAGCAGTGGCACCGTTTCTTACTTTTTCCATAGAAAGTGAAGTGTGATTCTATGCATCTTCTATACCACTGAGCAGCCACAATGATGGGATTAAAACAGAACACGGGAACTTCACTGGTAAATTCTGGCAGCTTTATATAAAAGGAAATAATACACAAAAATTCTGAAAGAAAAAGCACAATTCCCTATCAGCATGTTTGATTTTGTCTTGAAGGAAACAGGAGACTTATCTCACTCAAAACTAAGCACAAATGTTCTAAGAATCTATTCATGAGCACAGGAAACATTAGGAATCAAATCTTTTTCTTTCCATAACCTCCTTACAACTCTTTTTAGCTATCAGATATATTTTAGTATTTCCCATTTTCTGGAAAGGAGAAAATATAGGAAGAGAGAAAGGAAGTGTTTTCTTGCACATTTGAGCAAAGCATCAGCTAGCAATGTGCAGCATAACAGGTATTTCATTTTGCACCAAGGGACACGACAGGAAGGCAAAATTCAGACAGCAAATTCACATCTCTGCAGATGCWGCAACCAACTGCAAGAGTTACTATTCACGGGTTCCACCCAGTAATTTTGGTCACTGGACACAATGTGGTAAAAGGAATCCAATCTACCTCCTCTTCGTCGTTTTCCCAGAATCCTTATTAGAAATCATTGCCCTATTGTAACGGGAAACAGGTACCGACCACACATATTTTCCAAGCTTTCATGTGGTAAAATACAAATGGAAGACACATAACCTCCTTTCCTTTTCTCCAGCTCAGTTTCTTTTCCTCCTCTTTATGCCTCTGATCCATTCCTTTCTGAAGATTGCTCAGCTTACCAATAAAAGCACAGTTCTTAAAGGCTCTATATACTCATAGTAGGTAAGCAATATAATGAGATCTCTTCTATCTTGTTATTATTAAGCTACTGCTTTGAAAACACTTTAAAAAGGAACACTTACCCCATTAATTTTATGCTAAATGCCTGGTAAGACTTTATTCTCTCTGCTCAAAGCAGCCGGTCTGCGCGTTCAGACTCAAACTGGGCGGTGTTGTTTTGACTYTGGAGGGCGTCAGGTGCTTTTGAGGGAGAGGTTGTTGTGGCCGTGCTCACACATTCTCTGCTGTGACCTWCTAGGAATTTTATTATTTTTTTCAAGCTGAGTGATATTAATTAGGAGACCCTCAATGCTCTTCTGCAAGGTGAAATCTTGCAGCGGGTGAAGTGGCTGGGGCTGTTTCCAGCGGTGCTACTCACATTAAGGCGGCTGCATTTAAGCCTCCAGTGTTTCCACTAGCAACTAGAAGCCCAGGAAGGCTGCYGAAGACCCAGATCTGCAATATCAGGGCCCTTCAGGAGGAAGCAGCACAGCCTCGGCCCGGGCAGCTCCTGGTCTCTGCCTGGGCCGTGCCTTTCTCCTTGCCTTTCCCAGGAAGGAGCTCCGCGTGTGGAGCAAAGAGCCGCAGTCCCTGCCAGGGAAGCCGCACCAGCCTCTCCAGCAGGGCCCTCCCTGCAAACCTTAACCCACCTGACAGGCACCAACACCCAGACCCTTTGAAGTGAGGAATTATTGGAGCCTTTCAAGTATCTTCTATCAATAGATGCCGCCACTTAAGCCTAATAAAATACAGATCTTGTGACGCTTTAACAGCTTCTAGTACAATTATATAGTTAGGAAGCAGAGCAAAAATCCTTTGCAGTTGGTGGCCTGTATGTGTGCGCCCAGGTGCCAAGGGGAGCGCAAGCACCCGCGGTCGCAGCTCCCCAGGGAGGCGGGAAGGTGCCGCAGGGGGTAGCGCAGTGTTTCTGTTTCAACTCTAATAAAATGGCATTCCTTTTAAATTTCACAGCTGGGCAACACGTTTTAAAAGCTTGGTGTGTTTCCCTTTGCACTGGGATGCCAGTAAGGACAGGGAGCAACCCTCACTTTTTATGCAGGGAATTTGCAACACTGTCACAGGCAAGTGACARTTGTAACACACCCATTACCTCATCTGTGTTACAGTATGTTCAGCTACCAGCAACAAGGCACTTTTCACACTCAATACATTGTATTTCTGGGCTAAATAGCCAAGTAAAGAGACATTTCTCACGCGAGTGAAAATTCTACGTTGTGTGAAGATGCCACAGGAAACATATGCAAAGTTGACATTACACCTTTCCTGGGATTCCAGTGCCAGCAACATGGAAAATTAGGTAATCAGTCCGGGATATTGCACATCAAGCATGTTTGCCAGTACCCGAACACAGAGAGGTAGTTCATTCACCAAAATATGGAAGGGTTTAATTTTTAAAGCAGAAATTCCAGAAAGCAAGGCTAGCTCATAAAATCACTTCAGGAAGAATCAGTGGCACAATGGGATGGGCACCTGATAGCGCGTCCAAGACAAGAGTACAACTTTGGAGATGACTSATTTACAGACAGAGCTATGGGGGAAAAGGAACAAACAGAAACAACAGAGTCTAGAGACCCTTCCGAAGATATTTGAAGTCCCAACCAACTCCCAACCAGCTGCATATAAGAAAGGATGAGTCTTATTTTCTTTACAAATAAACTTACTTAATTTGTTAAAATGAGATGATAATAATAATAATAATGATAATAATAATGATAATGATAATAATAATAATTCAGTTATTTCCTTCACACAGCATAAAATATACCCTTGGCATTTTCCACATTCACAAATGTAAAAACAATCAGATGAAAACGACCATAATTTGTGTGGATCCAAGGGCTCCCTTGGTGTTAACTGCCCAAGCAGAGCCACAGAGAAAGCATCAAACAAAGAGTGTCCAAAATCAATCTTTAAATGAGCTGCTTGGCTGCTTCGTTCCTCACCGCCAGCTCTGAAGGAAAAGGGTCACTAGTAAAGAAAGGAGATATCTTGAATCTCTTATCTGCAGCTTTGAGAACAAATTTATATTCTGTACTAACATTACTGTGATAACGCAAAATTTATAAAATATTTCTTAAATATGACTGTCATCTTTAAGTATTAAATGTATGCTTTGGATAACAGGCTATGTACCAAATGAGTAAAGTGGACTTCAGTAATCATTCAACAATTTAAAGAAAGAGAAATTTGGGATATCTCTTATTTTGAAAATGTGGAGTTTTGAACATTCAGAAAACAGTCCCCCCATTTCTTAAAACACAAAACAAAAATACCAAAAATCTCACACAATGCACYGGTGTGCAATTTGTTCTTAAGAAGCCAGTGAAACCTCTCTCCTTCTCAAGGATACTCCACAGAAGGATGGAGGCACCTTCATATTGTTGCCAGAACGGAAACATGGGAACAGCTTCCTGCACAGGAACAGCAGTATCTGGTTGAAGACCTTAATGGGGAGGCTAAAATCATGGAGCACAAGAATTGTCACTGAAACAGAGATCCAAAGGATTCCAATTCACACACAGCCCTTTTCTGAGCAYGGTTCAGAACAAGCTGCATCTGTCTGGCTGTTAAACGTTAAGAGGAAATTGGTTAACTTGGTCTTTCACAAAATAGCCACAAACRTTACTTGCTGTTCATTTAAAGCAAGATTTGCTCCTCTGAGATGATAAAAAGATTATTAGGMGATCCTTGCCACTATTAACCCAATGATTGTCCAAGGTCTCAAAAATGAAATATTCGAAGTCTTATGGAAATTTTGCTGGAATTACTCCTTCAAGAAAAAAACCTAAATGCYGTTCAGCAAAAAGTTTGGCAAGGAAAAATAAACTATGGGAACAAGTTAGTGTTCTGTCACACTGTAACAGACCCACCATTCATTCTGTTAGACCTGTGGTCAATATTTCCATGAAAAAGCTTGTTTATCAAGAATTTATTAGTGGAGCTATTAAGCAGCCACACCTCAAAATGCCTTGACAGACAAAATGTTGTGCGAATTCAAGGAGCTTTTCTATCACTTTAAAAGGAAAAAAGAAAAACCACTGCTCTGTGTCCCTTCATGAGCACAAGACAGCTTTCAAAAGCAGTTTTTTCCCTGCGTGTTCTCTCACAGACATGTTTCCCACAGTCACTTCTCTCTCCTCCTCGGGTGAGGTTGCCTGACCCTCAGGTCGCTTCCCCTTTGCTGTCTTTCACCCCACTCCTYGCAGTTCGGTTTCCGACCGCCTCGGCAAGCGCCCCGAGGGACAAGGGAAGGCTGTTGCTCCCCCCAACCTTCAGGTGACTAAACTAACTGCTGCTGATGTTAAGCACATCACCAGCACCATAAAAAAACAAACAAAAACAATKTCAAATGACAGGACCTGCAGCCCTAATCATGCACAGACTTCAGGAAAATATCACGCACTTCTGAGGACGCTGGGGCAATTGTGAATGGGTAATTCCTGATTGCTGGACTTCTTTCAAGGAAGGCAAGGGACTACCAAACGTTACGTTTCTTCTAAAACTACAGTGGCTTTCTTTGGGAAGTAGAAACAAAATTGCATAATTCTCAACCACTGGAATGGATCTTAACACAGCAGGTAGCACGACCTCCGTAGGTGTAGCAACAATTYTCCAGAGTATCACATCGAACACAGTCTCCCCCTGTATTTTTTGCAGCTAATTGCTACTTAYTCTTCCTCCCAATTCCCTCACCATGGAGGTGAGGGACATCAGTAACTCATTTCAGACCGAGGCATGCTGGTTTTCTGAAGCACAGTGCTCAATTATGGCACTTGCTAGCTATGCTTTCCAAAGCTGCCAGTGAAGTGTGCATTTGATTGGTCCTAATGAAACAAGGTTTTGCCCAAAACCAACAGTTGCTGGTTACAATTACTCTATTCAGAACTCAGAGAGGTGTATACCACTCGAGAGAAAAAAAAAATAAATASAATAAAAATAAATACAAATTGGACAACATTCATTTCTTAACTTTGAAAATTGAGAGAAAAATCAAGGAGCTCCTACAYTGGAATTGAAAGTGCACATTTCTTGTATTCTGGCACAGAATAAAAAGATTCCGCTTTTAATCTGAGGAGGYGTAGCAAACATGCTCCTTAACACACGCTTCTTGGAAAGTCAACCAGGAATATCTTCTTTTAAAGCACAGTAATCAACTGACAGAGCAATTTGAAATCTCGCCTAACAAACTGTGTTTCATAGATCAGAGTGGTTTTGGAACAACMTGGTAACAAGGAAACTACTGATCCTCCCTGCTGTGAAGGTGAAGACTTAAGTCTTTGACTAGGTACCAAGACTTGCAAGAAGTTGACTAACTGGATCCAGTTCAAGATTGCACAAAGCGCTGCTTCACAAAAAAGCATCCAGGCCAATCACCCAAGGAAATCCAACTCTGCCAGGCTATAGATCTTGGCCTCAAAAGAGTACAGAAGGTACAGGAAGAAAGGAATCCACTCAGATAGCAACTGCAAAGGGGCCATAAATAAAGGATTTATTTTAGTCTTGGACTAGCGCAACACAACGAAAAGCAAAGAAGCAAACAAGTCTCAGCACAGCTAGAGGAAGACTCAAACTCTAAAGCAAAAACCCCATTATCCTTATTTAATTTGACCGGTAACTAAAAAAGGTCACCTTTAGTCCTCCACCAAGCCATGGCTATTTGTATTGTGACCCCTAGCTTTTGTTGTTGCTGCTTTTAAGGAGATCTACWTGGAGTATTAGCACTGTCACATTTTTCCGAGCCCTCAGGCTGCACTTTAGCCACACTGCTCACCAGTATTTGCTGCTCTCGGGTCAGGGGACACTGCAATATGCCCCAGAAAAGCCTCTGCTCTGGACAAGCAGGGGATCGAGGCTGCAGGGCAGAACGTGCTGTCCCATCCATCACGCTGCACAACTGCTCTAATTAGAAGCAGGCCAACCAAGCTGAGATTCAAACTGGCTGCTTTTTAATTCTATTCAGAATTAAGAATTGCCAGAGGAGCACTGGTTTTGAATTGCATTTATCAAGAAAGCTCCAGATTAAAAAAAAAAAAAAAAAAAAAAAGAGAGAGAGAGAGAGAGAGAGGGAGAGAGAGAGAGAGAACAAGGCAAGATAAACAAAACATAAAGCAGTAAAACAATTAGAGGGAAAGACAGTGATGAACACAGTTTCAGCTGTATACCAAAGGCCCATTTCTATATGTAATCTTTTTGCTCCAATCGAGGCAGCCCCCAATTCTATCATGAAGAATTCCGGGAGAGCAACCAGCTTTACAGAGGAGAAAAGGCAAATAATTGATTACTAACCTTTCTACATTGACTGGCTTGTCAAATTTAAATAGAATATAGTCCCCAGCAACTGGTGTGACAGCCCAGAAGAAGTCTTCCCCTACGTAGGTCTTTTCTAGCGTATGCCCTTGGTAGACCTTTAAAGACGTGGAAACCTCCGCAGGTGGATTCACGTGGATTTTATGCAGTAAAGGCTTCAGGAAGTCTTTATCCTAGTTGGAAGACAGACAAACATCAAACTGAGTGGGCAATCCATTACATTCTTCTCTTAAGTGGCTACACTTAAAACAAATGCTTGGAAACAAAGAGAAAACAAATGTATTTCTCATTGTTGGATATACTAGATCTTGGGTTGAAAAATAAGATTATTATGCCATTACAGGCAGAAAGTTAGAAACAAAACAAAGTAACTAACACATATGCACAAAAACTGAGTTTGGCATTTCTTATACTTGATAGTAACAGCTTAAATCAGATTTAAAACAGCTTAAATCAGATTTAAGTCTAATCAGAGCTATACATGATATTCTTGAAAACACTTCACAACAAGAAAATATTTTTCTCAAATGCTAACAAGTTTTTTCATCAAATGAGCCTGCTATGAAAAGTAAGGAAAATTTAAGCTACTAACTGTGAGTTTCTGAATCTTTCCTGCTAGTGAAGAGTGAAGGCCAACATGCTGGAAAAGAGAAGGCCTGAAGCGTATCCGCAGGTTAGATTTCTGTCGATCACAATGTTTCTGAAAGCAAGTGAAAAAAAAGAAAATCATGTTAGCAATCCAACCAACAGTTGTTGAGAATTAATAAAACTATGTCTATGATCCAGGAAAATCAACAAGAGCCTGGACCTATTTACCCCATTCATATCTTCTTCAGAAATCTAGCATGATCCCTGTGCCCATAAAAAATTATTCACTAAAGAAGTAAACATCTCTTTCTTATGGCTAGGAGGCTGTAGAAACAGGGTCTGCGCAAAGGCATTACCTGAGAATGAAGAACCAAAGTTTAGTCCTCACTAGGAAGGGAACCTTCTATGTGACAGGTTTTCCAAGCTTTAATACTCTGCATTGTCTCAGAGGAGAGACATGAAAATGATATTACTTTAGGATTGTCAAGTACAGAAACTAACTGGCTTTTTGCTTTTCCCAGCTATCATCTCTGTCTCCCCAATCTGAAGCAATAACAACGACAATTATAAGGCCTCTCTTTGTCTCCAAAACTTTGTTGAAATCAAAATTTCRATGAGAAACAAGACTGGCATACACAGTAACTATGATATGGTTACACATGCTTCCAACTATATTCCAATTATGTATATATTATTATTATATATATATATTATATATATTATATATATATTCCAACTACACTAGCTTCCATCTCAAAAATAATAGTTCACTATAACAAAAGCATTTTAGAAGCTTCATAATGAAAACAAACTTACAGCATCTTTCTCTGGATTACAGACTTTCACCCAGAGGATATGGTCCAGTAGCCAATCAATTGGTTTCTCCTTATAAAACATAAATATGAACTCTACAATAAGAGTGATATCTGGAGACTGGAACATTTTACCTAGGATGACATGAAGGATAACAGTCATTATTGTAGATTAAAGGTAGCACTGTCCTCTGCAATCAGAGAGACAACAGATGGTGTGTTTGTGGCAAGATGTGTTAGTCATGAACAACTGGAACTCTTAGACACTATTAAAAGGTTCATACCATTTAGCTAGGCAAAAATAATGAAAATGGACACCTATTCAAACGAGAACTCTGCAGTTATACCCTGGTAACATTATTCAATGTAAAATACAACGCAGCTTCCCTAAAAGGAAAAATTTACGCTTTTTCCCTAGTTTAAGTGATCCTAATTTTGTCTAAAACAGAAAGAGRATATTAGCAAACAGAAGTTTACTTCCACATAGCAAACCTACGTAAGCCCAAAGCGCTTTTCTCTAGGTCTAGATCAACATGCTACTGCAAGCTGCGCAGTCAGATTCTCCCCTGAACTGTGGAGGACTAAGTAATATAGTGATGTTGTCAGAAGCAAAAACCATGCGTGCACGCAAAGCCAAGAGAGGCAAGTGCAGCTGCAAAAACCAGAAGGGCCGGGGTGAGCCTGGGCTGCYGGTACTTGCACGAGCTCCTTCAGGCGCCACCGACCCCTGGACATTACATTCCCAGACCCTGGCGAGGTTCACGGGTGCGGRGAAAGCCCCTCTCTGACTCAGGATGAGGGCTGCAGGGAGGACTGCCAGGAGGCATTTCCAGCCCCCTGCTCCTGGAGCCTCCCGCCAGCACGAGAGCCCCTCACGCRAGGCAGCCCTACAGCACTGCTGGCTGAAGTGCCGCCACCCGCCCAGCACCCAACACGGCCTTCACTCTGCAGCAACCTCCCCCGATGGGTCCCTCCACCGCTCCCATCCCGTCCCATCCTATTCCAGCCCCGGGGGGCTCACATGGAACCTCCCGCCCTGCGGAGCTGCTGCCCCGGCCCCCTGAACGTGTTGGGGGCGGCAGCCCCTGGCCAAGGCTCTCGCTAGCAGCCGGCGGGTGCCGGCAGCAACCCCGCTTCCCTGGGCCCCGGCCTGGCTGGAGAACGAGGGGCAGCACCGGCCTCGCTGTCCCGCAGCTCTCTGGCAGCTGCGGGGGACGGAAACGTCATGGAGGCTGGGAGACACCGTCAACATCTCCCTGAGACGCAGCCAAAAAAAAAATCAAACCAAAGAGACCTAGGCAGAAAACTGCCTCCAAGAGAAGACAGCGTGAGAAGCTTGAGGCAACGGCTTGTCCTGCACCATGTTCACACACTCGGCGCTGCGTGTGAGAACAGAGGTGTCCACAGAGCACTACTGGCACAGTCTTGGGGTATCAGGTGCTGTGCCCACTCACAACCTAGACTTGGAAAGAAATTTCAAAATATAAACCAGTAAGACTTAAACGTAACACTATGTTCTGTAGAACCATGGGGATTTCTAAAATGAGGAAGATTTTCTCCATATTATTGTTTTATTTATATAGACAAAAGTGAGGGCCAGGATTGAGAAACATATATATATTTTTATATAGACACATATATACTTATGTGTCTGTATATATATACATATATATAAAATTCTAGTATTTATTATGTCTTGCCAAGATTTCAATCTGATTTTCAGTCCATATAAACACTATCATCAGTAAACTATTTTGATCTCACAGTATTTTGCTGTACAAGCACACAAGCACAACACTTGTGCTTGCAAACACAACAAAAAGAAAAACTTCGTTTTCTGCTATTATCTGCACTGCAGAGCTCTAGATCATTCCTTTAGTCTTCTGCAAAAGCAGCACGTTAGCTATGCTCACAATAACTCTATAGTCGCAAGAGCCTGTCCTAACCGTGCTTGATGCCTTTTAGGATTTTCCCTGTTTATGACAAGCAATTTGCTGACAATAAAGCCAAAATCTTGTTACTTTAGTCTCAGATATATGCCTTGATCTACTTTTTCTTCCTCAACTCCGACTATCTGGATAATTTGAGCAATACCAAAATCAGAGTAACTTGCTAATACGAGTGCAGCAGCAGTTAAGACACAGAGGCACATTGAGATTCAGGGGAACTCCTTCAGATCCCTCCATTCCAGGTTTGCTCCAGCTGACTGTGTGCTCTGGAGAACGCTTCAGCTCACAGGCAGCGGGAAGACAGGCCAGGATTTCTCACGAAAGCCACTAGGACTTTCCTGCGCCCTCATGCCGGGGACAGCAGCACAGGTTGGATCCAGAGGAGAGAGAGAAACTTYCCCTTCCCCAGAGCTCCTTAGGGAACTGGCCTCTGTCTCACCCGTTATTTATTAGCTACTTGACAGCACTTAGGGCYGTGCTTGCAGCATCAAAAAGTGAAAGAAGGCGACTTCTGCTCCAGGGAAGAGTTAGCAGAACCCGGGAATCCTGCTGTCAGCCGCAACACTTCATTCAACAACTCTGTTTGCCGCCTCTTCATCTAATACTTTTTCCACCTATAAAGCACATAGGTTCTACCTATGCCCAAATTAGGCCTTCAGCTCAGAAATGAACAGCTAAGACAAGAAAGACCCTGTTTTTTTCTTAGCAGAGCTTGCAAGTTGATGGAGGTTTCTGAAGGCTTGCAGCAAATCAAGCACACCTCTCTTCTGCAGCTGTTATTTCTAAATCACTAGCACCCAGGCAATTCTGTGTTCTGCTTTGTCTTAGGCAAGTAAATCTCAYGCAAAGCTCCAAATGATGAACTCTGCTGTTCTCCACAGCTCTCCACGATGCCAAATTATCACTGCAGGAGGCTGCATCAAACCCCACAAAGGGGTAGTAGAGATGAGACAATTCTGCAGCAGGAGGAACATGCATAAACTTTCTGTGCCATATATGGTTACTACACATCTACGTGTCTCCAAGGCAGAGGTATTAGTCACTTCCATGAAGGCTGATATTTCTCTCAAAATTTAAAAGCAGAGTAAGCAGCTAAATTGGGAGAATCAAATTTCAGCTTTTCTGGTAGAAAAGCAACAGTAAGATGTGCAGCCCCAGTGAAACCCACACAAAAGTCTACTCATGCTAGGATTCAATTAAAAGGAAGCCAGCAAGTGTGATGAAAGGCACATGGAAGCAATCAGAAGGATGTAACACTAAATTTAATTGGAATTATTTTTGGAACCTATCTGGAGAAATGCCAGTAAGGAAATCTTTAAATTACATTAAATATTTTTTATCATGATTAAGCCAAATCTTAGTAATAAAAATGGGCCAGTCACCCTTTTTTGCTTACACACTGTTCCCTGTAAAGCAGCCCTGGGAATGTGAAAGGAGAGATACACACAAATTATTAGAAAATCATATCCATGGAGCAGACTTCCTAACCTGTACCTCCTGCACTTCCTAAACTGTAAATTGATTTCACGCCCATTTTTATGCCCATTTTGACATCTTAGTCTTACAAAACTGCAATTTGCAAATGAATACGCTCTACTACTCCATCTGCATTGCGCTAATTAAGTACAAGCAAAATGCACATAAATTATTTCTATAGCCCAGGAACTTCATACAGAGTCTATTTGCAAAGAGCAATTAGCACCAGAGCTAAAACTCTAGCCCCAACCAAGTCCACAATTAAACTTTAAGTGTTCAAAAGCAGAAATGACATTTAATCAGATTCTAGCATTCAGGCACTCTCTCCAACCACATAATCAGAGATCTAAGAGTTGGCAGTGGGTCCCCCAAAGAGACAAATCTATTTAAGGCAAAAGCTGCAGTAATTTCATGATTTTAATGCTTATGTCTCTGTTATAGAAGGCTCCTTTCCCTCTTCCTTCCACCTCAGGCCATAAAGCTAATCAGATACAYTATAGCTGAAACAGGAATTCTGCCAGTAGCCCAAGGCAAGCAAGCAAGCTGGTTATGGGGCAGCCAGCGAGGGGGTGAGAGGAGGTGGGGGTTCTGCCCATCTCCTGTCCTCCATCTCTCCATCATCCCTGCAGGCCACACTCAACRTACAGCTCAATGCACAAATTGCTATTTTGCCCACTGAAGAAGCCTGTGAGGAGGTGGGCACTGGTTCCCCTGTAACCCTGCAAGCAGGGAAGGTGTGAGAGCGCCCAGGTCAGGGAATAGCCCTTCAGTGGCACACCTGACCTTGAGCTGGGGAYGGGCAGTGTCGGCCCTTCACACAAGTGCCAAGGCCTCCCTCTGTTCAGCAATCTAGGCATCCCACTGTTTAGCAAACCCACTGTTTGCTAAAATGATGGGTTGCAGAGCTAAAATGAAGCCTTTCTCTGAAAAAGCAGATCCAAATTAAAAATAAAAGAACAAGAGAACAACAAGATTTTCCAAGACAATGACAGGACTCGGGTACATGTCAGGCTCTTCCCTCTCTGAGCTCAACTTTCAACCTTTGCTTTGGAATCATTTGTGCTGACTAAACATGGAAAGCTCCGCCGTCTGACTCCGTTTTCARTTTTTCCTTACACATCTCCAGCTTAGTGCTTTTAATTAGACCACGACAAGCCACTGCAGTAATGGAACAGGCTTTCAATTCATCAGACTTCCCTTCCAAACTTTCCTTTCACTGCTCTTCTTTTAGCTTAGGACCTCTCTGTAAAAACGTATCAGTGTCAGAGAGAACAAATAAACCACACAGTGTTTTCAATGACAGTTAAGCCTTGGCAACCCCAGGTGCTGCATTAGCTTCCCTCAGTGTCAGGCCCATCTTTGCAAATGACAGACAGACTCAAACGGTCTCCAGGAAGGAGCAGACTGCCGTGATTTCTCCTTCACGCACTAGAAAGGTGAGGATAGGACAGCTTTGCTAAAAAGACAAATCCACATCTTCTGATTCTGTCAAGTTTTGGCTCAAATGGCAACAAGCTSGTTGTAAGCTGAGTTAGGATTTGCGATTCCGCCTTTTACTCCGCATATTGAGTCACGTTTAAATGACATTTTAGTTTTAATTACAGCTAAATTCACACTAAATCATTCTTTGCAATTCGATTGTTAATATTTTTAAAAACAAATAAACTTTTATTTATAAATTTTTTTATAAACTTTTATAAACTTTTATTTATAAAACTTTTATTTATAAAATGCCCCTGTTGTCAACAGTTTTCATTTGTCAATCAAAAAGAAAATGATGAAACTATTAAAAAAAAAAAAGAGTTAAAAACAAAAAAGAGTTAAAACCAGAAAATCGCTCAAAGAACTAYTGGACTCTTATTCCCCTATTCCTTGGTCTATTTCCAGTAGAAAGAAGATAGTTTTGAGGTCRGATCACTATTATTCACAGATTGTGAGGATAAATGAAGTTTTAAGTGCTAAAATGTGCATTTTCTTACCAATGAAACCCAGCTGAGAAAATTCCAGAATCATCCAATCTTCAGAAGCWAGCTGAAGTGCAAAATTTTTTATTGTGCTGAAATAATTCTGCTTGACAACAATGTCATCTTCAAGCTGGAGGAAGGTAGCAGTGATACCAACGTAAATCAAAAACAGCAAAGCAACAGAGAAAGTACAGCTAGGAAAAACTGATTTAGAATATACTGCTAACACATTCCCTATATTCCTAATTTAAGCACTGCTATAAAATCTAGATAGTGCAAATAAAAATAACTAGCATAGAAGCAGGGATCAGTGTTTATTTGCAGTACACTAACCTAAATATTTTTATAGCAAAAGTCTAAAATTATATCTCAACAAATTACTTGAGAACATGGAGCTGTGGACTAGGTAGTAAAACCACATTGCTTTTCCAGCTTCTCTTTTCAGAGAAGAATCATCCACAACACAATTTGTTAGACTTTGGACACCATCAATGCCCTATATGGAAAACATACAGAATCTCTGTGTTATTTATAAGACAAAACATGACYGCTTACTCATTTACCTACTAGCACTAAAGGAATTTATTTCTCCCTTGAGACAAAAAGTTAAAGATATGCTTTCTACAGAGGTGGGATTCTTTCTGTGTGATTAACTTTCAGAAACAAAGAAAAAGAAAAAAAGGAAAAGAAAAATATAAAATCAGGTGCATAGTCTAAATCATTTACAGTTTAGGTGGCCTTGTACAATTCATGAAACTCAAAGTAAATGCAGGCTGCTCCTCTAAGTATCCTGCTTCTCCTACCTCASCTCCCCATTTTATATAGACTCCCATATGTCACTTGATGCACAACTGCAATRGGAGAGAGGCATCTTCAACAGCAACCAATTAGCACAGCTCTCTCTGTAAAAACTGGATGAAAGGAGATGGATGGAGCTTTCTACCCAAAGGATACAGTCCCCAAAACTAAATAAAGGCCATAAATAGAGTCATACACTAGCTACAAGCTACCTGTAGGTATTGCTTCTACTTCAAAGTAGGAAACCAAGATTATGGTTTCTTGGAACTATTCTGAGCTAAAATAAATTTAAAATTACTTAAGTTTCTTCTCAACAGCTTTTTTCTTGTTTTCAGAAGAAAATAAGATTTTTTCTTTAAAAGAAAATAAGTCTAGTGATGCTATCAAAATATATCTGTATAGAATGTAGAGCCATACTAAAACAGCACTGCAAAATGCCTACAAAAGAAAGTAAAAAATAGATTTTGACTTTCACTGTGTTGATGATTTTATGCCTAGGAGAGTCAACTCTAAACAAGGTATGCAGGAAAACCAGCAATTGAACAGTCTGCATTTCTTCTTCCCCCTCCATTTTTTTTGGCAAGTATCTACATATAAAATAAATCAGAAAGGACAAGCTCATTTCTCATTCAGGCTGTTGGCTTCAAAATCTCTACTCCTTATGTAACGTAACCAGGATTATGGCCCTCATGAAACTATGGAATCACACTGTCTCTATTCTGCACAGGTCTTGGTGCTGTGCCCAATACTACAGTTTCTGGAGACTCACTTGAAAACTTGGCTCAAAATAAAGATCAGAAACTTACCTGAATGTAATAAACTCCCTTTTTCTGGGCATACATCATAAGAAAACAGTAATCCAAATTTTGTTTTGTTCTCCATCTGAAATTAAAATAAGAATTTAAGGATTAGGAAAAAAATGTTATTTCAACACACACTGGCAATGCAAAGAACATCACACTATGAAGGATGACGCATATTACTGAAATGTTAGGACATTTGCTTTTGGCACTGCTCCCTCAGGAAATCCTCTGTCTGAAAAAAAGTGGAATAAATCTTTGCCCTTATRCTTTCATACAGACAGGAAAGTGGTTCAATTTGAACCTGATCACATGAAAACAACCTGACATTTCACTAAAAACGCAATTGCGTTTTAAGTGCAACAGAAATATTCAGTGGAAACTATTGGATTTTACACTGTATTTTAGAAGAGAAAAACAGCAAACAAAAAGGTCTACATACA
>NW_020454794.1:777603-786264 GCF_003342845.1 Nothoprocta perdicaria
GGAGGAAGAAAGGAGGAAGAAAGGAGGAAGAAAGGAGGAAGAAAGGAGGAAGAAAGGAGGAAGAAAGGAAGAAAATCATATAAATTCCCAATTCTCCTCCCAGAATTTAACACTGGAGGAATTCAGCCAAGATTAACATTAGGCTCCAATAGTGCACAGAACAGCATGCAGTTGGAACCAAGGCTAATTCACAGAGCTCCTTCTGCAACCCCACACTTCGAAGAATTGCAGTAAGAAAACATTTCAAGAATTCACATCCCACTTGCTATTTCATAAACAAGAAAGGCCTGAATGTGGGAGGAGACGAGGCACAATCTGGGGGAATAAACTAACCTGACTCTTTCTTTTGAGTCTCCAAAGGTCTCTTTCAAGTTTGTCAGGTCAGGATAGTAACTTGCAGGAGGGGCTATTACTTCTACCAAGCCAGAATTGATCTCTGTAGAAAATCTGTCAAAAGAAACACGCCAGAAGGCACATGAAATATCCTGAGGGCCAGAGACTTCACGCTTGCTGCTGATGCCATCATTGTCTGATACAATGCACAGTTGTTATGCATATGTTCCAAATGATTAGGTTACCTGTAGAAAATATTCGCCTAACTTTCACGGCAAAATGGATTTCCTTCTAAGCAGAGTGACATTCTCAGATAATGTTAATTGTGTAATATGATGTTAATAACTGTTTTACAATTTTRTGGAAGCGTTTCCCCTTAATTTAATCATCTTTTACTTATTTCTTCAAAAGCCCAAGCCCACAAGAGACAAAAAAAACCCATAACCTCATTTTTCTGTATTAACTTTCACTATATATCACTGCTTAATTCAGAAAAAAACAAAACAAAAAAAAAAACCTAAGAAAAGACATTCTCCCCTCCCCCTTACCAAAAAAAGAACTAAGAACTATAACTTACTCTTTTTCCAGGCTTGCTACAACACTGTTTACATAATCAAGATCAGTCTGGGGAAGGAAAAAAAAAAAAAAAAAAAAAAGCAATGATATACACATCAGCTTCAGAGCTACAATTTTAAAGAACCAATATCACAGATATTTGAACAGCAGCTGTATTTGAACATCACTTACAGTGTGAAAAATATCTGAATAATATATGAAGATACACTCAAGTAACTATGTCCTTGGTTTAATGGGAAAAGAATAATTTTTCTGCATAAACACACGGGAAATATATTTGCCTTATAGCTCCTTTAATAAACAGTTCTAATCCAACTCTTGGTATTTTCCTGCTCTTAATAAGATGATCACCGAATATTTGTACRGGAAAAAGTTGGTATTAACATTATAAAAATATATATACTGAATATGAAAAACACATTTTCCATTTTACAATTAAAAAAAGTTTCCTGTAGAATAGGGCTCTTTATGTTCTTCTTTCAGAAATACATTTAATAAGCAGGTTSATGTCCCACTTCAGACAGCAAGGCTCTTTTTATATTTTCCTGACTGGGTTTGCTTTTCTTCATCAAGGACTAAACTTGAAGGRCATATCAGCCACCTGCTTCTTCAAACTGTACAGATTCTTCTGATAATTAATTGTTGGATAAAACATAAATCTTGACATTCTCGATAGCTGTACAGATCACCTAATGTGCCAGAACTGGCCAATTAGGCAACCTTGGTCATTCACCTGCCTACCAGGAAAGGAAAGTCTCTGAATTCATAAATCAGAGGGAAAAAAAAAAAAAGGTTTTTGCTATACTGAGTAATCTAGCAACTTGACACACTATTCGTCARTTTTCAAAGGAGATAATTTGAGGTCTATAACATGGGGGCTCATAAGGATTCACAGAAACAGCTGCCTTTGAAATGATGGAAACAAAGACACAGTTCATACTTTTTTCTGATGATTTTGTAATGCAGATTATCATTAACGGATTATACATACAGAGAATAAATCCCTTCCAAGCTTTTCTATGGAACTACTAATCTTATTTGATAAAGGTTCTTACCCTTTGATCTTAAAAATCACCATTCCTATTTTCAAAGATTTCTTTTTATAAAATCCAACATAATGCCAGTAACACATGCTTCTCTAAAAAGGACAAGAATAATTTTCCTCCAAAAGCAGCTTTGAAATTACAYAAGAAAATGTGAGTAAAAAATATTTGCCGTATGTTTTTCCATAAATATTCTCTTCATAAACACTATTATTGCTTTACAGGATAGAAGTTCTAATAAGGAGTTTCTCTTTTAAGGTCTTGGCAACTTAAAACTCCTCCTACAGTGAGTTCCTCACAAGCCAATGTGAATTGGATGCATTGCTTTAAGTTGTTAAATACACATAGGGTTTCTGCATACACATATCACAGGAATGGAATTCAGGACACAGTATTTTTTCTCTCTTTTCAATACTTTCAAATCAATGACCTAATCATTACCTTCAAATAATAAAACCATTAGTGCATCCACTGAAACATTTCCTTTCATGCCTTTTCCTTCGAAACATTGTAAAATATAGAAACTGTTGTCTTGTAGGCATAGGGAAACTAATTTGAATTTCCTGTTGGTATTCCAAGTAGTGTGAATAACCAGTCTAATAAATATTAACTCAAATATCTGTTAAACAAGACACTATCATTTCCACATATGGAAGAATGTAAGAAAAAAGTTATATACACCAGAAACACACCAATCACCTGTGAAGCATCTCAGAGATTAAACTAAACACCTAGCTTGATCCTAACTGAAAGCATCTATTTGGCCCACAAACCCATGCCTTAGTTTAACCTTCCTTGAAATGAACATAATTTTGACCTATTTTACAGATATACCACAAGGCCTTGATAATGTTACACAGAAGGCACTGCAGGCAAGAAAAAGAAAATTCTGTARTAGTAGAACCTATTTCTACCTATTACCTATTACCTCTCCCCATCTATTTGTGCCCCTTATGCCAAAGGTTGGCAGTTTCCCATGGGGAGCTGCTATCACCACAGCTTTATGTTAAAGAGTTGTAGCCTACAGATGTATAAGCTCATCTTGAAATCTGGTCTCCTGTCAAACCAATTCGGGATTACCTGGCCTAGCCGCCCTGCCCAGCAGGTAAAGYACTAACGCTGCTTCAGTGGGAAATCTTCCCTCTCAGTCGACACATAGGCCCTGCCTCAGCATGGGGCAAGAGGATGTGCCCCTTTTAGAAGGAAAAAGAMTATCAAGATTTTGAAAAATGTTGTTTGGCATGAGAGCAACAGCATTAAAATGGGTTATTCTGCCATTATTTTAAAACTATACTTTTATCTACYAGCAAGTAGTGTTTGAGATTCAGAGTGAGGACTTCAACACCAAGCCCTTTCCCTCAGGATGTCTTCCCACATCCCTACTGCCAGAGGCCACAAACTCACAGGCTGCCCAGGGAGGCTCTGGAGTCTCCTTCTCTGGAGATCTTCCAAACCYRCCTGGATGCCGCCCTGTGCCCTGTGCTCTGSSTGTCCCTGCTGGAGCAGGAAGGTTGGACTAGATGATCTCCAGAGGTCCCTTCCAACCTCAGCCATTCTGTGATTCTATGAAACTCCTTTCGTTACCCAGCCTAAGGGCAAGAGGGATCTTTGCCTGCGCTTCAGCTGTGGACGTGTCCCAAGAAGGCATCACCTGTAAGGGATTTCACGCCACCTGGTGTAACCAAGCACGAGCCCAGGCGGTGAGTTGTGCCAAGCCGTGACCGCAGCTCAGGGAAGAGCTCRCTGCCCAGGGCAGGGAACAAGCGCAGGGAACTGGGAACAGCCAGGTCATTGCTCTGTCCCCAAGCTCTTTCAGTCAGCATCAATAAATTCAGCTAATAACTAARAAGTGATGAGAGATCTATTATTGACCAAAAACTTTTTTTTTTTTTTTTTCCTCTCCCCTCTCTCAAGGAAGAAGGTGCTTGAAAGGTCACTGCTTTAACAAAATAAAACCAAAGGTCTTTCTAATCCACCTGCAGAATGAGACTGCTGATAACAAGCATAAAAAAATACAAAGGAGAAAAACCCTTGTCTTCTTCAGGATCCTTAAATAATACAAGATAAATACAGATCATCAAAAAAAAAAAAAAAGCGTAAAAGCGTAACTGCTCTTTAGCTGCCCGGTGAAGATGATCTGGTAAACAGCAGGTTGACCTTGAAGCAGTATGAAGAATTTAAGTTCTGTCTGATGCTATCAGTGCTGTTTGTGTCTCTTAAAAGGAAGCATCACTGGTGATTGCAGTCAAAGCAGCACAGCCTTTAAGATGACACTAATGAATGTTTTTGTCTGCCAATTTAGAAGAAAATAGCAAAGATTTTTTTTTTAAACTAAAAACTCTTATGACTGAAAACAAAATAATCCCTAGGATTTGGGGTTCTGAGAAAAGGAAGCAAAATCAAACACCTACAGAATTAATCCGTTTAAAAAAGGAGTTGTGAYAGTCCACAAGCCAAGAGTTAATGATGCCAGCCACAGAAACGCATCTTATCAAGGAACCACTTAGAGTCTCACAAACGAGTCTGTCTTGTTAGGCAGATCTCTGGAAGCAAGCAAGAAGCACAAAGAAGGCTGGTTACTTCAATGCCAGCAGCTCAAATCTTTCCTGACTGTTCTTCCTTCCCAGTCATATGAAATTACTGATCTCTGGGCAAGCACAAACCTCGGAGCAAGACTCCCTCCATTCTTCATTCCTACCAGATCAGCCAGAAGATCCATCTAGCCCGTCTTTCCAATAGTGACACCATGAAAGGACACGAGGAAGAGTAATAGAACAAGGATATATAATACTTGTTCCTCATGCTATCCATGCTCCAACCACCTTCAACTTGGGAAATTTCCCGAGCCAGACATGATTTTGTGCACATCACTCCTCAGCAGACTCCTCTTCCATGCACTTCCCCAGAATCTCCTGAGCCCATGCAAACTTTCAATGGGAAAGAACATTTTAGCTTATGAAACCTATAGAGTTTGCCCACGGAAAAGGCATCCAGGATTTTACTGCTTACCTCAGCAGTTTTGATGACTGATACACACAGCRCTTTGACGAACCTCTCTAGAGAAAATGGGGAGTCAGTTGTGGAATAAACTGATGTTTCAGAGTGTTAGTGAAGTAAGTTTCTAGCTTCCTTCAATCTTTGTAAAATGCTGCCCAGCAATTCCCTAAAGAGCCTTCTCTAGTTTACATGGKGGTATATTTCTAATCCACAATTATTCTATGATTTGTCTAAAGAAATGTTATCCATAGCAAATGCACAAAGCAGCAGCACAATAACAAACTCCCCAATTGGTTTTATTGATGCTTATGAGACTGTGAGGACAGCAAAGTAGCAGGGAATACATTTTCTAGCAGGCAACATGAGAAGTTAGGATGTTTCACTTAATGGCTGAACAACTGGAAGCCAAACCCACGATTTCTACTTTTAAGAACCAACAACTCTTTCATACTGTTAAATATTACTCATGCCTCCAAGAATGACAGAAGATGGACTGTTTCTTAAAAAGCAAGGGAAAAAAAAGGCAATTTACACCAAAAGTACTATCTAGATCAAAAATTCATCTTCTGTCTTCCCCAGCAGCAGATGCTCAGAAAAAAAAAAGGCGGAATAAACAGGATAGAATGAGCCTTTCCCTCATATGCCTCCCAGTGCTCAGTAATCAACAGTTCACAATTCCCCAGGCCCAAACTGTATCCATATCATTACATTCAGTAGCTCCTACTGGATCTGCTCACAGTGACTCTGCTCAATTCCTTTGAAGACCAATTCACTCACTCATATTCCACAATGTCCTGTGGCAWCTGTTTCCACAATTTAGGTATGTGCTTCGTGAAAAAATACTTTCTTGGCTTTAGATTTTGCTTCTGAATTTCACCCAGTGAGTCATCCAGGTTGCATCTTTGTCATCATGTCAAACTGACAAGTCCATGAGTTTTAAATTTGAATGAGCACCATAGGTGGTCCAAAGAGGACTGGCAGTGGCTGGGCATGCAGGCGGGGTAAGTATACAATTGTTTGCATCAGGCCATATGGYTATTCTGTCAGGGAACAATAGTACTACGAGAAGAAACAAAAATAGCCTTGAAGTTCAGACAGCAGCACAGTGGGAGATTCCTGTCCTTCCTTTTGTTTCCCACCCTACCTGTCCTGTGAGAAGTTTGCTAGGGATATTGGAGACACGTTTGATGCTGGCTTGGCTGATAGATGTTTGATAATGTTGTCCAAAACTCGCYGATTAACACAGTGCAAATTCAGTGAAGCATCCAGAGACACACTCGTCTGCTACAAAGCTTCGGAAACAGGATACCGGTTTTACTTTCCATCTCACAGATGTTCTGGATGTTACCAGAGCGACAAAACACAACTATGTTTATTACCAGAAATGTTTCCTCACCACAGCCATCAGATCTTACTGCTCAGGTGCATCTCAAAAGGAAAATGAGAAGCACTTTAGTCACGCAAATGCAGGGCTTCAGCCAAGGGCACAGTTCTGAAYGTTATCTTTCTGTTGAAGTTATTAAATTTGTTCCAGGTCCATGGCAAGTTTCAAACTCCGTCAAGACCCTCCTGTGAAATCTATASGAGACTGTATCGCTGGTATTAATCCCATTTAAAACTTTGCTAGCCACTGCCAGGAAAAAATGAGTGCAAAAMCCCATGATGATGCCAGGTAACAGCAATGTGCACTCTTCATTCAGTTGGAGTGCCACAGAAGCTGGGATTCTGACAGCACTTTTAATAAACCCCTCAAATTCTCACTGACAGCACAAGCTAACCTCCCAGATGCAAAAGTTGGTAGAATAGCTAGAAGCTATGGGGTTTGTTTTTTTCCCATCTTGATCAGCTTTGAATGAGATGTTCAAAGCAAAGGCTATCATCTGTGTAGACCTTTAAAAATTCCTTGTGAAGATGACAGTTTGCCACAACAGCCTTTCTGGCTCCAATGTAAACCAAACAAACAGCATTTTAGGATCTGGGGGTGCTTCTCCAACTCACAATGTGCAGTCAGGTCCTCTGGGGACACCTGGCAAGAACACTCTTGCCAGGAACTGATGGGGCAGCTCTCAAGCCCTTGGTGAAGAACAGAGAGAATGGAAAGTCCTCTGTAGCCAGGATGATATAAAGRTATCTGGGTTGAGAGCAAGAGAGCCAAAACCCTCCTTTGTTTTCTATCAAGAGCTCTGCTGATCAAACRGGTCTCTAATTCAGGCCCAGAGTAAGAAGAGGTGAAAAAATCCAGGCTTGTTTATTTTGCTGGAATCATTTTCCATACTGTACTCCAGTGTTAACCCTTTAAAATCAGGTTCAACGGGGTTTGATGCAGCAACTTTTTCATGTTTGTTCATACAAGTGCACAGGATGAGACTGCGTTGGCTGCTTC
This sequence comes from Nothoprocta perdicaria, assembly GCF_003342845.1. Classification (NCBI taxonomy): domain Eukaryota; kingdom Metazoa; phylum Chordata; class Aves; order Tinamiformes; family Tinamidae; genus Nothoprocta; species Nothoprocta perdicaria. The sequence continues at coordinate 784,936 of NW_020454794.1, forward strand.
GGTCACGCTGTGACTCAATGAATRCAGAAAATTTCCCACCAAAGTCATAAAGAAAACAACTGCTCTCCACAAAAGGAGGACAGAGAAAACATTATCAAAGATTAACATCTTTTAATTAAGCAGCTGCTATTTGTGGAAAGAGCTGATAAGCTAGGAGCAAAAGGCATTCAAAGCCCACAGGTTTCTAGTCTACCTGAACCAACAGATGTGAATAAGCAACATGGAGGGAAGTACAACACAGGCACCAGCACCCCAAGAACAAAAGGTTGTTCAATTATTGCCCATCAGATGTAATCAGAAGCACACGGTATTAACAAAATGATTTTGCATAGCTGAAGTGTCTTATGATTCTTTCTGAAATTATTTGCCTTTCTCACATTCTTGTGAAATCAAGGGCTGATAGTTTTTCAATATACATTGATTACTACTTGTATAAAAGACTATGCTCAGAGCAGCTGCTGATTAATGAAGTGAACAGACAATTATTTGCGACAGAAATCTCTCTAGAATAAGTCCATTTTCTTCATGAGAACCAAGATCTCTCCACAGGGACAAATTTTGCTTAGATACCAGAAAGTACTTTCTCTCGTATTCAGTAGCACACATTTCTTTTATATTAAATCTATTGTTCAGCTGTGATGCTGCAAAGTATATCTAAACCATGCTTCCCATACTAATTGCAATCACTGTCAAATAAACATATCAGGCAGTCATTTTAATGGGGAGTTCACAGTTACTGAAGCCCATAGCTTATAGGTTATTCTGAAAATCAGTTAAAAAGAAAAGTTGCGAGATTTGRCCTGTTAATTCAAGTTCTCATGAGCACATGAACTAGCTACATAGAAAGGGAGTACAAAGATTTTAGTACGGCAGTATAATGAATCATGCCTATTTATTAGTCATCCTGATGAGTACCTGCAAATTACTCGTCACTGAAATGATTTTTAACAAATTGGAGAACAGACATATGTCAGTTACTGGCATTCTTGCCACAGTTTACTGTCAAGCAAATCTATTAATTATTTAAAATGGTGATTAGGTATCACATCAATCCAGATATTTTAGAATTCCTTGAAATTCTACTTTGGAAATGTACTGTGTATAACGGCATTTGGAAAATATCCATAGCAAAAATGAATATGCAAATCTCCTCAGCGACTATAATGCATCTAYGTTTCCTAACTCCTGTTTACACATTCATACTGTATACATAGGTCAGTAAGTTTTTCCATAAAAAGAAGTCAAACTTAATATAAAAGAATTCACAAAGTTTGTAGGATGCTTAGCACAAAAGATTCTAATCCATGACTGCAGCTCCTAGCAATGCTT
>NW_020454794.1:786387-816606 GCF_003342845.1 Nothoprocta perdicaria
AAAAAAAATATTTTTGTAGACTTCTGCTATTCTGTTTGTTCATTCAAACTACAGGCAAGGTGCAGATAGTAGTTTAAAGCTTACTGGTAAAATGTCACAGCTTCACGCTTTGATCATTTCTTTCTGTACTTTTACTGCACAGCTGTTTGGTGGAGGCCATGACTCCTTACTAGCAAATTTTGCTACTATTTTAAATACAGGAGTGAATGATTAGAGCTCTAATATACATACTTTCTTAATTAAGCCATCRTTAAGATACACATTAATGATAGCAGTAGTCTGACACATTTCAGGCTATGAAGCTCCAGTAGTTAAAGCTATTTAAAGAAAGGAAAGGGCTGTTGCATTAAGAACAAACAGAGATATACCAGTAGTATAGGTATCAGTAGTACAGGTATCAGATAGTAGCAGTAGGACTATCAATAGTCCTACATTTATTGAAAGAGCTTCCTGTAGCATTTTCAAAACAAACTGCATGTTACTGAACATAAGAAAATATAAAATATGGTAAAAAAAGTTATTTCTTGATATTTTTGACCAGTAGATAWTTTAAAAAACATTTTCTGTAGAAGACAGCATCTATTCAGACACATAGATTTTKACTGACAGGCAGGAAAAAGAAAACAATGGAATAGATATTAGAAGACCAGTCAAGTCAGTTCTCAAAATTAATTTAAACTTYTAGAAGAAAGCTTTAAAATGTGCTAATAAAGGAAGTACCCGTATGCCTATTGCACTAGACTTGCAAAATGAAATTGTCCAGGCTTTCAAAATGTCCAGGCTGTCCAGGAAAACAAACAGAAACCCTAGCAACCCAGCACCTCCAGCTGCCTCATGCCTGCATGACAGCTAAGGGAGAGCAGSAAGTGAGCAGGAAGACTCCTCCCTACAGCACCACAGAATTCCTTGGACATCATTTTGTTGTTGAAGGAACCAGCTGACTAGCACATCTCTTGGTCACTAAGTGCAAGATCTGCAAAATACCCAATCCACTGAATTTGTGCACATTATTGCTCTGATAAATAGAAAGGGCTGGGCTCTTCAGGACTATTTCTCTCAAGAATAGTCTCACTATGATGCTGCCTCCTTTCCAYGGAAGGAAAAGACAGTAATTTTAGTGTGTGTAGAAGAAGATGACTCAATGAGTTCCCAAAATGACTGGTATTTCTGATTAAAAGCAGGTTAGAAACAGAGTAAATGTAGTAAAGTGCTTACCTCCCCTATAAAGACAACCATAACACAATCCAGTTTCTCTTCGGGGGACAGCTTATCAATAAGGGAGTGCAGAGTTTCTGTAAGATAAGACTTGACTTTTCTTTTCACTGTAGGAATTCCCATTACAATAGAAACTGAAATCAAACAAAACCAGAAACATCATTCCTGCAACTTAATAGGCAAGACAGAAAAAAATGTTTTGCCTCATAATATAGCATTGCTTCAGAAACTCAAAGAGTTAAAAGACTGAGATAACAGAGTAATTAAAATTAACTTTAAAATATACTCATCATCATCAGGAACATGATTAATAATCATCACCAATGCTCAGATCAAACACAAAAAAAAAAAGAAAACAGCAATCCTAGACATGTCAACTACTGCATAAGTAATAATCTACAACTCTGATATTAATCAGGAAAGGTTGCACCAAGACTTAAGACTCATTAGCCTCCCTTCCTTAGTTTTATTTTCAGGAAGGCACAGCCATTCTCCACAACTCACTCGRCCACACAAGTGTGTATTTTTATATTCTCGGAAGATGCAGTTGGAAGTGACACGGCTAAAATAAACCCTCTTTTACTTCTCTTGCATGTGATTTGAGTCCTTCTGGATGCACAGAAGTAGAGGCCACGAGGAGGCCAGTGACAGCTTTTATCCCCAGCTAAAGCATCTCCAAGAGAGAACTGCTAACCCTGTCTTTCAGAGCACTGCTCAGTTCTCACATTCCTCGACTTCCTCTGAGTCTCTTCTCCCTTGCACCTGACCCTGCACACAGGGCTGGGTGCTTACAAGGCATATGGCAGCTGGGCAATAAAAGCACGACCCGGCCTGCATGAAGCAGTACCAGAGGCTGGCACCGTTGTTATTGTGGCTGGCACCATTTATCTGTGTGAAATGATTTACCACATCATAAATATACAATTAACCACATCATAAATATACATACTAAGACAAAACAACAAGCACAAATATTAACAGTTTTGGTGAGCAGTCCCTATAGAATCTGCTTCCCCTAGAAGCTTCACACAACAAGCTCTAAATTATTAAAACAAATACATACTCCAAAAGCACAATGGCCAGGAAGGGGAAGATAGCAGAGCAAAATTAATTCAGATTTTTTTTTTTTAATTTAAATTGATTCCAATTTTTATTTTGCGATTTCAAGCTTCTGTCMAAAATGATATAATGCATGATATACTGCAAGGTCTGTTTAAAAAAAAAGAAAAAAACTATGAGCCTTGTCCTTCCTGATTAACAACATTGAAAGACATAGTGTTTGCAGGCAGAACGAGAGCCCTCTGGCTTAAGCCCACGTCTGACACACAAGCACGCCTTATGTTAAGGCAAGGAGGACTCCAACTTACTGCAGTAAACACATACAAGCTAGGAATAACTAATGTGTCTTTCAAAGCGAGGAGAGGAAAAAGGAAAAAAGAGAGGAGGTCCAGATGACAGGAACACGAGCCGTTCAGCCTGGAGGGCTCACAGAGAAGCAGGCATTCACAGGTGGAGCCTTCTTGCCTACAGACACCCACGTGCTCATGCTCTGAGGCAGGCGAGCTTGGCTGGGCTTCACCCTGTCACTTTGTCAGGGCTCCAAAGGGGATTCAGTGGAGCCTCTCTAATGACAACAGTACAGAATTGGTGGGGATTAAAAGGAAAAGGGATCAACGGTACTGCAGCACAACATTTTTTTTTTTTTTCATGATTCCCTCCAAGGTCCCTGTTTTACTGATGCAACTATGACTCATTATCCTTGTGCTCCCAACTCTTGTACACTGAAATATATTGTGCAAAACACCATAAACACCCAGTCTAGCATAATTATATCTGCACGTGGTGGTCCCACATATCTGAAAAGCCAAAGGAATGTGTCTAACAGGCAGTTCAGAATCTGTACTATTTCTGTCCCCTTTCCCTTCTACTTAATTACAGAATTTCACCTGCTTCTTAACGTGCACCTTGAGAGTGAGGAGTGACCGACATTGTGTAGGAAAGAGCAACACTGAAGCCAAACGCCCTTCATCTTGGATTGAGAGCGAATTGTAAGAGACCTCAATATCACAAAGGTAAAAGGAGATGTCCTTGATTGTTAGATCAAGTACTATATTTTTAACTTGATTGTTAGATCAAGTACTATATACAAGTATCAAGTAATGCATAACACCAACTGAAAATCCTCAAGCAAGAAAGCATAAAATAAGTACTGTATGAGCATACCTCCTGTCCTTCCCAGGCCAACCTGCACAGAGGGTTGAAGGCTTCCTTCATTTTTCAACAAATGAGGCAAATGGTAATAGATATTTGGCACTTGGAGAGATTTGCGGCTTGTCAGCTCTTTTAACAATTTTAGTGTCTCATCTGCAAACATACATGAAATCAGTAATGTAGCAAAGGCTATTTTTCCTGAGTGGCAATTCACGCACTAAACCAAGCTTGATCCTTAACTAAAAGGAAAGAAAAATAGAACAAATGACGCATTTTAATAACACATCATGTTTTGTGTACAACAAATCTTTTCCAGTTTTACTTTAAAAAAATATGGCTGAGACTGCTTCCATTCAGTAACTTTGTTGTGGACGCAGTTAATATTTATCTAATCACATAGGGCTTTCACTGTATAATCACAAAAGTAAAGAACACTCCATTTACCTCTGTTCCAATGGATAAAAATTGGAGGCTTAGTTATCCAATTAATTTATTTTTACACTTAGAGCGCTCATCACCAGGCAGCGATTTAAATACCAAAAAACCCTTTGAAACTGTAAGAATGTATTAGAATACATTTAATGTCCGATACAAAACAAAAAAAGCATTGGCTATACAATATACTAAGAACTTGAGTACTTCTCCTGARATAAAATAGCACTAGTATAAAGTTAACTTAGTCCACTTAGAATATTAAAATATCCCTTGATTTTCTTTAGCGTATACTATTCAGGTGATTCTCAAAGCTGCAAATACTACTTTTTAAATTCCCTTGACATATATATCAATTTTTATCGAGTGCAAAACAACACTTTTATTTTCAGACATGGAAAACACTATAGCACAGGGACCTTTGAGAACTTATGAGCCTAATAGCATGAGGATTAGGTCAAAAAGCAGATGTAAGGTTCCCAAGAAAAATCTCAGTTCTGCAGAAGTGAGGCAAGGAAAGCAATTCCATAGATGTGTCTCGATGCAGATTCTGAAGATAACTTCTTCAAAGACTTCTCTCTCTCTCTCTCTCTCTCTCTCTCTCCCTCTCCCTCTCTCTCTCTCTCTCTCTCTCTCTCTCTCTCTCTCTCTCTCTCTCTTTGCAGATGAAACAGAGTTCCCAACTGCTTCTGATCTTGAAAAGCACTTTGTAAATATATGCAAGAGTAGAGATGCAAATTTTGATAGATTCCATCACAGGCAGTTTTACTATTTTCTGCTAACGTTTCCTTTAGCTTCAAATGCAAAAGTCGGACTAAAATCCTCTCAAAATGTGATAGTTGTTTGTATGAATGAATAATGACTTATGCAAAACAACCTGGATTTCTTCCAGATTTGAAGATTACAAATACTACACAGAATTCTGCATATTTAAATACATTGAATATAGTAAAATCTACCTAATAATAGATTGCAAGCATGAAAGTAATTCAGTTAAATGAATTCTAGATTTCTGAAACAGTCTCTGAAGCAGAGAATCCAATCCTGAAATCATGAAATTAAAAATACGCTGTATGAGACATCCACGAGGCCCAAAAGGTGCCTGCACAAAGTAGAATTCCATGAGGTTACAAAGCAAAGGAAATGACAGAGTTGCTGCTGTACCATTCCTGGAAAGTCAGAGGACAAGCAGAGATCAAGATGGACAGACCACTGATGTCACAGCACTGGTTAGTTAATATCAGTATGGAGGGCCTATAATTATAATCCTTAGGAAAGATGTTTTTCCATAGAAAATCAAAAATATACAGACCTCCATAGTGCAAATTCATCTAGGCAATAGATTAATATAAAAAAAAWTCCAATAAGTTAGTTCAAAAGATTTGGCTATTTTTCTCATTATACAACTACACTGATGTAAATCAAAATCACTAAAGCAGTGAGACTGAATTAAATATTAACAGCAAAAATTTGATCAGCGGTGCTAAGGCATTCTTTATMATCAAACACAGTTTCTACTAATCTTGAGTTTCATTCTTAAGAATGGGTTAAAAATATTTTAATATTTAGTCACTAGTCATTCAAAATATTTAATCTTTACACTTTTCAAATCATAACCCATGCTTTAGATAACCTATATTTTCTTATGTTCCATTAGGTTTTTGAGCATATCTTAATTGCTTCAAGTTCATCACTTTCTTAAACACTCTTGTTCATTTTCCTCCTCAAAGCTAATTTTAAAAGTGATGTAAATTACTGTCAAAATATCTGCAGTATGTTAAATAAGTAACCAGAAGTTCCAAACTTTTGCAGCTAGGCAAAGAATAAGTATTCAGTCCCTAGAGACATAAGAATGAAAGTGGGTGGATCATTAGGAATAAAAAAATGAAAAGAAAAAAAAAAAGAGAAAAAACAGTAAAAGAGATCCAATGTTTTACATAACTGAGCTATTTGCACTGCTGAGCAGTTTCATTCAGCTTTCTTGCTACCATTTTTTAGTCCAAAGTTATAAGAGAAGGCTCCATCATGGTTTGTACCTGAAAAATTGTTCAGCGCGTTCTTACTCCCGTTTGTTTCCGCTACCGCGCGCCTGAACTGCTCCAAGATGGCRTTGAGCTCGGAAGAGCGCTGCAGCGTCCGGTGCTCGGCTATACGAAGACGTTCCTTCAAYGCGTGAAATTCCCGCTGATAGGCGAGCAGCTTTTCTGGAGGGGAAAAGAGAAGATCTGGATTATTTTTCAAGGATAAACACTTACGGCCTGATCCGACAAGGGACGGGATCACAGGGTGATTTTGAGTCCTTTCTTGAAACAGATGTCCCCCAACCTGTTCTTCTACGAAGGAGGAAAGCAGCAACAACTTGCATAAGGATGGGGATGTCTTTAAAAAGGCCTCTCTGAATACTTGTAAGAGAAAGGGGAATTTGACAATMTCTCAAACACATCAAGCCCAAGTTTTAATTTAGATGCCTGCAAGGTGAAAACCTGGATCAAAATCCTGTTGGTGTAGATGGATGCATGCACATTCTTCAAAAGGAGACCAAAGGGCAGCAGAACACAGTAAAACCTCTCCATCCACATCTGCCCTCCTATTCCCTCACCAGCCAACTGAGCATCTCCAATTAGTGCATCTTTCCTTCTTCCTAGTGATCACTTCCCCAAATCTCCTGTTCATCACTGCTCTTTTAACCAATACAGATATTGACTGGAAAGTCTTAAGTGATTTAATATTTTKCATCCATATCCCCACCTCTCAGCTACATCCACAGACAGAGCTCTTGTGTTTGCTGCCTCTCCATCCTTAGCTCTTAGCCCTACAATGTGAGGTGAGCGAGACTTTCTACAAGCAATTGGCATCTCTCTGTGGGGTTGTAAATACAGGGCAGAAGCGCATGGAATAAAGAAGGGATCRGAGTCAGTCAGCTTTCCTGTGTTGATCAGACTGTATTTCCTCCYAATTCTTTTAATTTACTTTTTATTTTTTTTTTCAGTGTGGACATACAGTTCTAACCATATTTTGAAAACATAATTAGCTAAAATGCCCTGTGTTTAGAAGATAGAAAATAAAAACACAGTTCGCTCCATCTCAGAAACATTTCCCTTGCCAACCTCTTTTCCCCCGCTACAACCAAACGGCTGTTGCCTTGGTGCCAGCAAGGCCAGGACGCAGCTGCCAGCCCACGTTGCAACGCTCAGCCCAGCACGCCGAGCTCTGAGGCCAGACTGTGACCTGACACAAGCCCCGCYGCTTTCGTCCGTGATACCGAGACGGTCAGGAGAGAGTTCTGGAGTTTCTGGCATGAAGGACGGTCTTACTTGGCAATGGCAGCTCCACGAAAGCAAAGCAGTTACAGTCAAGCTACAAAACACTCTAACAGCTATGTGAATGTGAAGTGGTGTTAGTGCAGATGCCGTGCTTTCAGGTATGCAAATGCTATTCCCAAAGGCACCTTCCCCTTCTGCCAGCAAGCAAGCGAGAGACCTCTGTTATTCCGGTCTTTCCAGGCAAGGAGAGGTGAGGTTTCACAGAGACCTTCCCTAGCACTGGATGGCCTTGGTGCCAGGCCGCTGCCCTGGGCCTCCCCTCCTGCCCATGTTGGTGCTGCAGGGCCAGCAGCAGGAACTCGGCACTTCTTTCCATCTTGCCTCCTGGCTCACAAATGCTCATTCTCTACAGCACTACCTCTATTTCTGTGGGAAATGCAGAGAACACAACCCATGGCACCTACAGCTTGGACTTAAACCACACAGGTAGGATGAACTAAGGTCTTTTGGCCACTAGTTAAAAATCTCTCATTTTTGCAGAGCTTGCTTCTCTTTCTACACTTTCACTACAAAATGTGCATCTCACCTAGTGCCTGCATCATTTTGCTGCTTTATGGAACAGTAGAGCCCTGCAAGGAACAATTTACTTAGAAATAAGTCAAAGGGGAGAAGCACATCTCCTCCACGCCACCTCTACCAAACTCTATAATAGGAAAAGAATCACAAATATAATTTTACTAAACCTAGCTTATATGYGGAGTTTAAAGGTTTTCTGTCTACCTGATCCAAGTAGGTAGTAGGAGAATAGAAAGTTACAGGACTCTAGAGACTCCATAACAAATTAAAACTCAGTTGTAAAACTGAGTTGGGGAACGTAGGGAGGAAGGGGCCAAGCTCTTCTCAGTGGTGGTCAGTGACAGGACAAGGGGCAGTGGGTGTAAATTAAAACACAGGCAGTTCCATCTCCATGTGAGGAGGAACTTCTTCTCTGTGAGGGTGCCAGAGCCCTGGCACAGGCTGCCCAGGGAGGCTGTGGAGTCTCCTTCTCTGGAGGTCTCCAAACCCGCCTGGATGCCGCCCTGTGCCCTGTGCTCTGGGTGTCCCTGCTGGAGCGGGAGGGCTGGACTGGATGATCTCTAGAGGTCCCTTCCAACCTCAACCATTCTGTGATTCTGTGAAAACCATATATAAAAAAAAAAAAAAAAGAGGCCAGCTGAAATGGCAGTTTTATAATGTGAATGAATGACAACTCTAATTTTGTGTTAGGAATTACAGAATGAACATCACTTACTGAGGAGATGATACTATCCGAGGGAGACCGTTACAAAACTCTTAATTTACGATTAATGCAATACCTCAAAAAATAAAAAAGAAATGAAACTTGATATGTATGGAAATAAACTTTTCTTTCCATGACCTATCATAGTAGCTCTTGAACAAAACCCATTCAGAGTGTAGGATCCCACCCCAAACCGCTTCCTGATAGAGGAAGCAGCAGAGCTTTTCACCTTCCAGAGAATGGACACTGATGGTAACGACATGTTTTTTGAGAGCTCAGAAGCCCTAATCCCTTTAAGGAGCACTAGTTGGCTGATCCAAAGCAGGCAACTTCTCACAGTTCCTTCAGCCCTGGTTAAGGAGACAGTTATAAAAGATACCTGAATTCCAGAAACCCATCCTTTAAAAACCCGCTGCTGATTTTTCACTAGGTCAAATTATTATTCAGACAAGTAAAGACATAATCTTATTTTAAATCCACTGCCCTAATATATTTTTTCAAGTTATTTAAGCAAGAGGAAGTAAAGATCATTTTTTGTAAGAACTGAAGCCTTCAAAAACATCTACATCTTTAATACTATGCAAACTACCGCTTTTCCTGTACATGGGGAGTAATGTGCATTTTGGTCTTTTAGGACCACCTTTATAATGGCCTGTAGTTTAAAATTAAGCGTTCCTGACAATATTTAGCCTTTTTTTTTCTTTAAAGAGTGATGTATTCGACACAGGCAGCATTTCAAAGCACTGATCAAGCACTCGGACACCAAAAAGCATGAGTAGAAGAGGTTCTCATACTGAAATGTACTTCTACAGCAGAAAACACTTCCTAGGTTCTTACGGTACCACCAGTAGCAGTCACCCACACACCTTAACTTTAAAAAAGCAAATGTCCCTGAAGGCACTAGCAGTTTAGAAACAGAACCCTGAAAAAATCACATCACATTTTTTTTTTAAGTACTTCGGCATGAGCCCACAAGACTAACTGTAAGGATCCATTTTTATATAAGTTTTGACTTAGCTCTTGTCTGATATTTCCTATCTAAAGGCTTTTTTTCCTTCATTTCTAATATTAGTAAAATCTTTTCATCAAAAAGCAGGATTTCACAATGAGGAGGACTCTATAAAATATAAATGGGACTTTTATATAGTAAAGTGTATTTCTTTCCTAACAAGGAGAGAATCAAAAACTGCAAATGACTCTAGAAACATTCTCTAGATATTCAAGGTAGTCTTTCTGAATTAGTTATGTATTATACACCTAACACCAATATATCTTCTGTATTAAAAAAGTCAACAGTGTAGCCAATGTTTTCAAAGATATTTAACCATTTACTGCTTTACTCCAGTTTATTGTTCAAAGTTTCTCTAAAATCTAAAAAACCACAAAACTAAAAACCTCACACTTTTTATCATTACAACATGAGAGAAACAGCCATAGATCAGGGAATTCTATCATGAAAAAAAAAGTCATAATACTTCAAATATTATGAGTTTCTCTCCTTTTTCTTATGCTGAAACCTAGCACGGTTTAGTAAAACAGAGGATGAAATTCAGACAGCATATTACTGACCTTAAATAATTGATGGAAAAATAAAACAAAATTTTATATATTTGTATATATGTCTCCTGAAAGATAAGACATCCTTCTTTTAGCAGGAGTGGTAGCAAAGGTCAACCACATTTGGTTGCTGATAGTTTCAGCACATAGTCATATTTCTATTTAAGAATGAAACACCACTTTATATTGAAGTGAGAAGGTGATTCATTTCCATACTTTACTCTAGAAGCCAAGAAGATCAAATAAAAATAAGTAACCCTCACATTTCATTTAAAAACATTCTTGTTAGGAAATTATTTGAGAACTGAAAGCATTAATTGTTTGTTGTTTTCATTTAAACATTAATGGATTCAGCAAAATCCCAGAAGTTAAAACCCAAATATTTAAGATGGCTTGATGCTTTGCACTTCTTGGAAAATTAACACTATGTCAACTCACCCAGTAGTTTGTTTTCTCAACTTTTTTCCCCCCTTGTTGCAAGCTGTTCTCCTAAATATGCAGAGCCTGGAATTTAGACAAGCTCACTTGAGAGTTGACATCATATTTTGAAAATCAAAAATTCATATCAGACTGTGAAGGTTTGCAAGTCTTCGACCAGAGAGGAAATTTCATTTTTGTAGCCTACCTTTCCTCCTCGGAAAAAGCTATTTCTCCTTTTAAACTACTGTAAAAAATGTCATCACAAAAAGACATTAACCTAAGTCATAAACTCAGTCCCTTCTCCTCTTAGCCACAGACTTTCTTGACTACCTAATTTGATTTTTATTCCAAATTTGGACAGTTCATAAGCCAAGTTTTAAACTAGATCCCAATTTTCTAAATACAGCAAGGAGCTTCTGAACATCTTAGTATACAGCTGGTTTCTAAGCTTTGGGCTTTGTACATCTAGTCTAGTCTGTCAGTGTATTTCAACCCATGATTTTAACAGCAAAGAGGGATTTCCCTTCGGGTTTGAAAAAAAAAGAAAAAAAGGACACTGAGGCCAAGGAACAGGAAAACATGCTGTGAAAGTACTTTGCAGATTATCTCAGCTTGACTGATGTAGCAAAAGCAGTCTGAATTGCAGGTTAATTACCTGTACTGGCAGAAAGCTCAGTATATTATAATCCAAAAAGAAAAATGTGAAAAATATTCTGAACAACAAAATGACAAAAGTCTTCTGAAAACACAACCATTATACAGATATTCAGCTYCAGTGTTGTTAAAACCATCAACAGCTCTTAGGTTTTCTGTTCCCGTTAGTTTTCCTCACAAAGTGAAAAGCAGCTCGAGAGCTTCAGCGCCCAGAGAGACAAGGACATTCTCATCAGCTAATGCTGCTGTTCTCCCTCCTGGAAAGGCCTTAACTGGCTGCTAAAAGCAGCACTGCTTGCCCCATGAAAAGCACCATGAAAGCCTGGCGAGACATTATTTGTCTTATCAGTCSAGCAGGCTGACAAACCTATTAAATCAAGGGCCATTTCCACAACTGGAAGCAGGACAGGTTGAACTAGGGTGACTGTATTTTAAAAAGCAGGCTGGAATTTACTTGAGGGCTCTGTGGTTGCCTATCTCCAAAAGCAGATGCATCAGACAAGGCTTTATGACCTTTCCATACCAACAGCAGATAGCTAAGKCCTCCTTCAAAGTGCAAACAGGCTAAGCACTCTCAGCAATGGACCTGCCCCACGGAGGTAGGACAGACCACCAGCCACTGACCTGGCACTCGTGGAGGGGATGAGGCAAGCAGCGAAGATGCCAAGGTTTTTGCCCATCGTAGGCCTGCTTTGTACTTCCTGCCTTTACCAAAGGGTATTTTGGAAAACGGTGATAAGCATTTCCACGTTGATCTTCCATCTCTGGGCTTCCTCCTTCTTAAAACCTACCTGGYCTGCACCTTCTACCAGAAGAACAACGGAAGCAAAACAAAAGGTTTCATCTGTGCTACAAAGCAAAGCTTGCACAGCAAAAGGCTCATTTTCATATGTACCTTGTTGCAAAGTTATTAAAATGCAATTAAATAAATGTTTGCATCTGTGAATACATGAGAGTAAGTATTAATTTAGTCACTTACTCAATCAGTCAAAGCCCTTTACTTCCATTACAAAAAGCCCTACCCTGATTTCCGTGRTATCATGTGTCATAGTAGCAAGCTTCATGGATTAATTCCAGCTTTACTTGCATGGAGAAAGTTCMTTTACCAGTTGATAGAAACTAGAGGGCTTAGCGGGCAGAGAGCATCCACACCGAGCTCTATATAGAGCCAGTAAGTGTGGGAAGAGCATGTTACTCCCCAGCGAGTTAGGAAGTTGTCAACATGCCAGTCAATTCAATCTGGCACTTCTATTACAAGAAGGCTTCTTTATTTTCCTTACGTAAGATGCAAAAATAAATTCAGCGTTACCTCTGCAATGAGCTCGGATCCTTTGGGTGATGCATCAGCTCATGTTAGCAAGTCGAGCAGCATTCACGCAATGACAGGGCCTCCACTGATCCACACTTCGTAGCCACAGGGATGTACAAAACATGTATTTGTTGAGACAGTGCTTGACCTATAATATCCAGGTGCCCTCCAAGCTAGGACACATGTCGTATCACCTGACCTGGCACTCATCTTTCTGCCTTATGCCCAGATAKTCTTCTCAATTAAAATCTTCCTCTGTTAACACATAGCAAACTAAATCTTTTTCAGTGTCAATCAAGGGAAAGAGACTGAATTCCTTTCGTAAATCAAACAAATTCTTACTATACTAGCACTTAAAACATTTTCAGCTTACAAGCATGGCAAAAACAGCATTATCAGGCATCAAGCCTCCTGTGCACAGACACAGRTGATTCTGCAGCAAAGTCAAACCAAGCTCCAAAGGTGCTTACAAACCAGAGGCTGAGCTCCTGTCTTTTGGAGCCTGCAAGTGGCTCCATAGTGTCCTTGAAGGGTTACAATATATTAGCGGGGATGACTGCTCCCCACAAGCTAATTAGCCTCCTTGCTCCTTAGTGAAATGAGGCTCTTTCATAAGCAAGTTATGATGAGTTATGAAATCTGAAGCAGAAAAGTAATCAGCCATGCAAATATAGAATAAGGCAATACACTGTAAATGCTACCAACGGACATGCTGTATATAAGAACTGTTAAGGAAACTGCTCAAGGTCAGAATCATTCCTTTCATCACGCTTTATTCTTTTGGCCTTTTTAGTTGCAAAGTTTGCAGCTGTGGCTATTMACAGAGTTATTATTTTATTAATGTGAAAGAACACACTGCTGTTTTGCAAATTTGTTATTCTATGGTATTAAAGGCAATAAAGTAAGGTAAATAATTTATGTAACTAAGATATATCCTGCTCATCACAAAAAAWAAGTTTTCTTGCTTCACAAAACAATATAAAAGAAAGCAAGAAGGCAAATCATTAGTCTAATTCTTAGATTTAAATTGTCATGAATTTTTGCCAATCTGGTGTTTCAATCTGGCAGAATTATTGATAATTGCCCTTGTCTTGCACATAGAAATGTGTTTATTAGATTCTAAATTATCATAAAATAAATGCTCGTTTCTAGTAGCATTTGCTGTGAAGGACAGCTCTTCTTTTTGAGAGAACCTTCCATGGCTTTTCCTTACTTATTCTTAAAAAGTAACAAAAGAATTTTAATTATTTATTTTTTCCTCGTAACTTGTTCACATTTTGGACTTCAAATCAGCATAAACAAAGACTGTTTTTTGTCCTCTYGCTGATTCTAATGCACCAGCACAGGACTGAAGTGCTTGCTTTGAAATTTTTAGGGCCTGACCCAATCGAGGCCCACATATTTGTGTTTAAACATTCCTTTTCAGCAGGAGCTCAAGTTGTTTTCACTAAAACTGTTAACGCATCTGAATGTGATCTTTTATAACATCTCCCGCTAAAACCTTTCTATTTTGAAATGGAAATTCCAGAACTGATCGACTTGCAAACATGCTGATAAAAAAGCAGTACAAACCAGATGAGATTCCTGCAACCTACTTTCCTGCATTTTCCATTGTATCTTTAATAAAAATATACTAAAAGTAACTCAACAATAATAACTGTTACAGAATAAGGCACCTTCCTGGAGAACTAAGCAAATTTAGAGAYACAAACTTTGTTTAAGCAATGAACAATGCATCACTGAAAGTTACAGTATGTGAAGGTAACAAGTAACCTCAGATCCTTTCAACAGTACAAARTTTAAAGGCTCATATATTTCAAAATTCTTTTCGGTAAATGAAGTTGTTAATTCAAAATGCAAAGGCTGCAAAAAGTTGCACATGTATGTTTTTATGGTGACAAGTTTGAAAAATCACACAGAAATCATACAGGTTTTAAAAAAATGTAGACTTTTCATATTGTTTTGCAGCTTCCATCATGTGAAATTCTCAAAGGATTTCATGATATAAGCCAGGACCATTTTAAATGAAAAAAGGCAGAGACTCCCTTTAAAATAATTTTAGATTACTGCATTAAACTATCCTTCTATGAATCCCAAGTTATTCAAGTAAAATAGAGCATCAGTAGCGTTGCTTTTTCCACTGATACTGCACCTTACACCAAAGAGGCAGATTCACATCACCTGCAAAATAAGAACTGCAGGAGACCCCTGAATCTGTATCAAGCAGCTAATTCCAAGAGCAGTCTGTCCTCTGTGACTTGCCCACAGCTCTGCCGGAAGATTTGCACAGTGGTGCAAGTGGCCATGCAGGCTTTGCTCCACTTCTGCCCTCATTTTAAGCAGTTCTTTGATGCAGTAGAAAGGATGCTCCAGTCCTTCCTCGTTCCCTAGGAAGGGATTCACCTTTCTGATGAACACACGCTCCTTCACTTCCGATTCAAATGAACATCAGCCCACAACAGATTTCACATATTTGAATCACACATTATATTCACATATTTGAATCAAGGAGAGTTTGTAAGGTAAACTCTTTGTATTTAGCTGCCAAACAGGGGCAATAAACAGCTATGCAACATTTCTGCTATGTTTCCCTTTAAGGTGGACAATGGCTGATTTTATCATTCTCCTTACCTTGAGGAGTGAAACTTAATGGGCCTTCTCAAATCACAAATCCTGGCTGACGGGCCTGTGTGCATGGGCATGAACATTCATGTTCACCAGCTACCTGAATCACCCCTGAATAACAGCTCTTCACTACAAATCCTGCTGAACCCCAAAGGAAAACACCAGTATAGGCTGGGCCMACACAGGTAGTCAAAAGTGTAACAAGAATTGAGGGAAATAAAATTGTCATACTCATCTTCTTCTGCATCTGTTTCTACTCCCTCAGTACACGGSTGGGTCTTAGAAGGATCACTGAACTTAAATGTATGTAAAATACCAATGAATGACTTTCCTGAAGGATATTTTGGTAGCTGGATAGAACAGGAACAGTTTTAAATGTTTAAATCTGACCTGTATCAGATCACCTTTGCCTCTCTCTACAAATTGTACAACACAGAAAAGTCACAATCTAGAAAGTTTTCTATAATGCTATAAAGGTCCCACTAGGACATTGTTCTCAAACCTGAACCCATGAGAGCTGACAGAGGCTCTGAACATTCTCTGGACAAGAGGAATACAAAGCATCACTTACCAGGAAAGCCAGACACCCACGACTAAGGAGGTCAGCTCAGAAGAAACATATGGTGTTCTGTCTGTGCATTGGCTTCAGACAATAAGGATAATTAAACCCACAATTTGCTTGGGAAGAGTTATTGGCAGCATTTGAGCTGATGCTCTTTTAAAACAAAACCCAACAAGCTATAGGGAGGAGGGAAGAAAGAAATCTCACACTTTCATGTCTTTAGCTTGATCTAACTGTTAATCTAACTAGTGTTTTTCCTTCTTTGCCTATTAAGTGACACTATCCAGGACTCTGCAGACTAATACAATCCCCAGGGCTTTCAGGTGCCAGCTATTTGCTCTTTATTTTATCCTCCTTTCCAAGAAGCACTGCCGACTGTTACYGCAATTCTTCTTTAAAGGGAAAGTGACATACAAAGGTCACTGGAATCACATGCTAACTCCGTCCCACAATGAGCAATCAGYATTTTAACACGTCTCCAGCCCTGAACAGAAGCAGCAAGGAATTAACACAAGCTCCACAAACTGTATTCACAAAAAGCCAGGCACTTCAAGAAAAGCAGTTCTGATACAGATTTCCCCCTTGCAATGCATCTGCATAGAGGCTATAAAGATAATATAACAATCTCTACGTATAAGGGAAGCCAGCTCATGGAATCAAACTACAAAAATCAGATGTTATATTACATTTGCAATATCTCATGCAAATTTCTATATCTTTGGGGATTTTTTAATATCTTAAAACAAGTTACATTCAGTTTTTTTTAGAGCAAACAAAGATTTCATTTTTGAGGGAACATGCTTCATTTTATTAAAACACAGCCAAGAGACTAAAAAGATGAGACAAGCAATGCTTATAAATACACTCTGCTACAAACAACAGTTCTAGAATAAAATTGATAAGGAGTCTGGTGKTTKTTTGTTTGTTTGTTTTTTTAAACCAATTATATTTCTGAACCAGGCAAGTTTAGTATTTTACATTGTAGTTTGGTAATGAATCAAAACACCTGGAGCTTTACACCTATCTGCTTTTTTTTCTCAATATTTGGGTGTTTTCAGCTACTTTTAACTTACAGCATCTTCCATATAGTTCATCCCAGAGGAACAAATAGCACCAAGAGTTCCAGCTAGGGAATAATAAAAGAAGATTTGGACTAGATGATCTCTAGAGGTCCCTTCCAACCTTGAATATTCTGTGATTCTGTGAAGAACATGCAATCTGTTGAATTTGCATGATTTGAATATTAACTCTTTACAGTGTCACAAAATCAATACCTTCAAAGAACCTTTGACAAAAACCTTCATTTTAATATTTCTGTCTCACATAATATTCAACATACAACAGCACAAAAGAAACTAGGAAATGTTCAATAGCAAGGTAATACTACCCCAGAAATGGGAATACAATTCCAAGTGACACATTTTACATATATTATGTTGTGACTTTTTTTTTAAAATAAGCTATCAGTTAAAAAGCTGCGCTACTACTTTGAGGAAGAAAAAAATCTTATGCAGAGCTCTTGCTTAAGCGAGCATGAAGTTCCAGCCGGGTAAAAGCCACCATCACAGCACTGACACACACTTTGCTTTCAAAGTCTGGTTTAAGTTGAAATCCAGACTGTATTGCTGTTTACACTGAAAAGCTAAAGTACACACCTTAGAAAAGCATGTACAGAGCATTTTAAAAATATATAAAAAACAAGCAATCCAGCCTACACTTGCACAGAAAGAGCTGTATTAAGTGTACATGCTGCACCCATTATCATGTTTGCTCCTTTGGCTATACTTTTGTCTCAGTTCATATATATGTGTGTGTATATATATATATATATATGTACACACACACACACACACACACACCCCTATCAGCAATCAATATCTTCTGAAAACTATGCAGAAAAACTAATTAGGTTCAGTTCCAATAAAATCTATGACAAAGGCCATGCAGACTCCAGCAGCCTGGCTTTTCAGTGATGAGTGGCTAGCTCCATGTGCTATCATAATTTTAACTTCAAATATAATAACAAAAACCTGGTAGAGCACTATGGTTTCCTATCTGCTATAAGAGAACATGAGACACAACCCTTTTGCCTGCATTTCCTATGGAATATTTGCTGACAGTGTAAACAAATGTAATTATCCTTTAGGTAATTCAACTCCTTGCGGTCAGCTTGAGGAGAAGAAACCAACTGTGACGTCTCGTGTTTCCCTTCAGACCTCAAACAGCCAGTATTTTCAGCTACTTTCTACAAACAACTATGCACACTCATCTTAAGATAGCTAAACAAAATATATCTATTGTGCATCATCTCAAATGCCTGTTTTTGTTGTTGTTTTGATTTAATTAAGAAATACTTCTCTGTATATCACCTCTTTAACAAAATTCAATTCAATTTACTAAAATCATCCTCTATTGCTATAAAAGCACTTGAACGTGAAAGTTGGGTCTTCAATTTTGCTTGCTATAGACTCAGTAAGTAAACTAAAATTGCAAAAGGGAGCCAAAAGAGAAAAAGAAGTCTATAGAGCATTATAACAAGAACATTTTTTGTGAAAAGCATTTCTTACCCAAATACTGGGTGTACAAACAGCAAACCATTTTTCCAAACCAATTTAGTAATCATTGAAGCTTCATCTAATCACATCAGTTTCATCTTGAGAAAAGCCTGAATCTTTTGCATATTGGATGCCCCACATCTACTTCCTGCTTTGACAGCTACAATTATAATTAGATTTTAAAATTAAACAGATAAAGTTTTAGCCAAATTTGGCACAGAATATTCCTGGTTGTCATACRGCAATACATATTAGAAAATTCAGGAAACCAATTGATATGAAATCATCTCACTTCACCTTCTCCAGCTACCATTACACACAGGTACACTGTTGTGTTGCAAACGTTACACAGTTAATTATACAACTAGAACCAAGGCTGGCCACTGCCTCCTAAGATGCCTAGTATTGATGGACTCCTCCTTTCAAAGGATAAAATCACGGATTCTTGTTTAAAATTTGAGATTACRGTACAAATGCTGGTCCGTTTGTCTGGAATGTATCAGCGTTAAGCAAAAACCAGAGCTCAGGCTGTCATCAATATTCCTGAGAGTCACTACAATACAGACAAGCAGGTAGTCAGGGTTAGACGGGATCATCCATACACATCCATACACAGTCAGGATCACTGGTGATCACGCTCAGGCCTACATTTGTGGCACTGGAACAATCAAAAACTGACCCATAGCTGGACACCTGAAACTAGTTTTAYATCAGTTCTCAACAGACTCAATCCATTTTATTTGTTTAGTCAGCATTTCACAGCCTTAACTTTCACATAAATCAGCAACAGCATGAGAACAAGGTTAAAAATGATGTCCATGTTTATGTATTTTTATATCGTACTTTCCAYGAGAAAAACCTCCAAAATATTCAGTGTGAAAAAAGAGCCATTTTAACTTTCCCAAACCAGTATTTTAATTATGTGGTTTTAGTTGTTCCCCCTCCCCTCTCCCATCACATTACACTCATCTTCATGTTGTTCAACATTAGCTGGTGATGCTACAGTGCCACATGGAAATGCAGTTCAAACAAGCTGGTATTGCAAATAGGCTAAGCCTTCCAAGCAGGATTGTAACTTCGGTACTGGTCCCTTTCCTTAAGGAAAAAATTAGGAGTTTGTGGAAGACCTAGCCTAGCCTAGGAAACACCCCAAACAAAGAAGAAATGCAAGAAGCATCATATACCTATAAACTGGAATGGATTTATTTTCCTCCATAGGAAAGACTTATTTGCTAAAATTTTGTTCAAAATCCTATTTTGCATTATAAAATAAAAATGTGGGTGTAAAAGGCCCATGTCTTCTTTCGAAAGATGTGAACAATAGCACCATGAGCTTTTATTTATAAGTGTTCCATTACTTTTAACCTGTTATTGCAATATATGTACAAYGCTTTAATCAGTAACAAACAGCGGACTGTACCAGCCAGCTCTGCAGCTTCACTTGCATACAGTTTCTGACAAAAACAGCAACAGCTACTTTTATCTGAAAAAGCTTAACAAACAGCTGCTACATATATAGTTTCATTTTTAGAAAGRGAAATTAACCTCCCAATAAATAACACCACAAAGCAGCCATGAAGGCTCCTTTCTTGTACAGCACATTTAACAACAMCAAGAAATCCATGCCAGGTACCAAACAAGGCTAGGTGCAGATAAAAGCGAGCAGCTTATGTGCAGACTTTTGCCAGAATCAGCAGGCTCCTCTCCACTGATTTAGAGGACAGCAAATACAAAAATACTCTCATGAATGCACTCATAAGGCTACGTTTCTAAGCACCTGCCCTCAGCTCTGCAACACCACACAAGGCCTCATGCCTACCTTGCTCCTCTCCTTGGGCATTTATTTCCTCCACACATCCCCATGACACTTCTGTTTCTTAACTACCTGCTTCCCCTCGCTCGCTGTGGGCTGAGCAGGGGATGTCCTCTTCCTCGTGCCCCGTTTCCCCAAAACTTGCAAGCACATGGCATGGCTGAGAACACCAAATTGGACCTAAGTGAGCAGCATGGATTAAAGAAATTATTATGGAGTGACAGAAGGAAGAAAAATAATGAAAGAATAAAGAGGCAGGCTTTACAACAGAAAGAAACTGCAATGATTTTAACTTYTGAGATGTTAACCACAGCCATTTACTTTCAGTATGTGTTCAAGTCCATAGTTTTATCATTATGACTATCATAGGGAACAGAAGTCATAGGTATTACTCATAACAAAACACTGAAGGTAGGGCACTTCATAGGAGTTCTAGTTTCAATTGATTTTCCTACATGGCAATAAACTCTCACTACATCCAACGCAACCTACACAGAGCTAAAACACCACAAAACTGGGTGCAACTCTGCTCGGCTCTCCAAAATACGAGAGAAAGAATAAATTCTGGCATCCTCTTTTAGCTTATTCCTAGTCAAAAATATGTCAAACTAAGTTAGATACAGTTAGACTTACAGCAACTTCAATAAATATCATGCAAAGCATTGGTCTCTTTTCTAGGTTACTATAATCCTATCATATGCAATTGCCTCCTCAACAAAGTTATGTGGAGGAGAACAAGGAAAAAAATGACCTAATAAAGGTATATGTTCCTTTATTATATACCCCGACCATGAAGATATATGTCCTAATTACATCAGTAGATAACACAGGTGTTTCACTGTCTAACTCCACAACACATGCACATCTATACATTCTCCAGAAACCCACCAGGTGAAGGGTTTGCACTTGACCCTCTGTGAGGCATCCTCTAACCATGGGGACTCCTGTGCAATTACTTGCTCGGGAACTAGTTATTTAAATACACACTTACATAAAGCTTCCCAAGGGTGCTCCTGAGAAGGCCTAAATGGACTGTGTGCTGAAAGCTGGGGGTTGTGGTCATAAGGTAATTTAGGCAGTAGGAGGGTGTCTGTGCAGCACCATCCATGTGGAGCTAACTCACACTCTGCATCTGAGGGATTTCTGCCCTGACCAGATTTCCATGAAGAGAAAGACATTATGTCCAGGCAAATCCAGATGTATGGGGCCCCCAACGCATCTTCAAGAACCATTTTAGGTTCACATATTGTTTGAATATTCAGGGTTCAGATTTCGAGTGTTGAAATGCTGCATGTTCTCGGCTGTATTAACTCAGCAACAGATCAGTGCGGCACAGGAAGTGGCACACAGGAAAATAAAAACCATGACTTGCAAAGAAAAAGCAACCGTTCGGTTCTGACAGCCTGAGAAAGCTCCTGGAAACTCTAATGTGATTTATTTCTACTATAGAATTGTCAATAATCCTGTTCCAGGATTTGAATCATTCTTTTCTTTCCTCTCTGAAGCCAAGAGAACATACACATACAAAGCAGGAATTATAACAAGAAAAAAAAATGTTTCCTAAATTAAAATGAGATCTGTAATGCTGGGGCTTGGTCAAACATTCCCATGTTTAATGCTCCAAAACTTTAGGACAAAATTCCTAGCTTAGCAAGAGATAGCAGCGGTCAGAAGATGTGCTACCACCTCACAATTACCAACATTATATTAAAGATGAAACTTTTAGAAGTTTCATTCTCTCACAATTTTGGAAACAATCTGAAATGCCATGGAAGTTTGATTATTGATTCTGCATGTGCCGGTGGGTAGCAGTTGCTGGTGCTCCTTGCTGATTTCTGCTTCAGTGACTGTGTGCTGAACAAGCTCAGCTTCCAAGTACACACTCTTTCCATTCTGTCCACTTTGCAAACAATTCAGAATCAAAGTTTTGTCCTGCTCCCACATGGTTGCAAATTAACAACCTCCTAAATAATCACCTGAGCCCATCAGATTTGTTAAAATCAAAGCTCTCTCCAGTATCTCTATAGTTTACCTTTAAGGGCTGCACACCTAAATATGAGGGTTGTTTATTTATGAATTACTTTACTCATAACTTGTAATAAAAAAGATCTAGTTCAGCCTTTCTCTGAGGTGTCAGGGAAAATTACATATTCATGATGTTGATACATAAGGTCACAACGAATCTGTGGGCCACAATAGCAAAAAAAAAAAAAAAAAGTTAATCGAAAATAAAATATTAAAACTATGCAATGTCACAAGCAAAAAGAGGGTTTCCTGTTGTCTGTTGGATAAATAGCACGTCTGTAGGAAGCATCAGCAGAAAATAACAAAAAGATGCATGAAAGCCAAGAAGACATCCCAAAAAGGAGCTAAAAGCACAGCGCTAGAAGACTGTCTAGAGTAATCACTTTTTAGATAGGGAATGCTGGAAGAAAGCCTTGCACTGTGAGCAAGGAACCACCTTCTAAGCACTTTCTGCCATTTTCTGGAAAATTAAAAATAGTGCATTATAAACAAGCMAAACGACACTGTATGCTTATCAAAGTTTTGATAAGCATAAAAAAAACTAAAAAGAAACAACTTTCAGGATTCTAATTGTAAGGATTGTATCAAAAAATGAAAAAGCTTTTTTTGTTATTGATACAACAAATAAAATTCAGACTACGCAGGAAGAATTGGGTTTGTTGAATAAGATACTACTCTAAAAGGAGGTAGGAGGATGTTAAAAACAAGCAACTTTCTGAAAACTATGCTGGTTATATTTTAATGGTTTCTATGCATAGAAAGGTCTGCGAACATAAACAATCATAGGTTAAGCTGCTAAAATACAAGAGACCAAGTGGTCTCTTGTACATAATAGGGGGCAACTCCAGCATTATCTTCCTCAAATGTCAATATTGGTCACTAACGAAAAGCACTCACCACAAGTAGATACAAACCTGGCCAGGGCAAGAATATAGGGCATAACTTAGGTTAGAAAAAATATGCAGAGGTCACCCAGCCCAGCCTCCTGCTCAAAAGTAGCTTCAACATTACAGCTTCAAAGTTATATAATTTATCTCAGCTCTAGGTCTTCCCCACCTTTGATTTTCTTGGTGTCAAATTGACTTTAAAAGAAACAGAGCTGCTCACTTTATCTGTGTTAGCCCAGATTTTTATTGCTACCAGGCATGGCATTGGTGAYGGACTTCTCTTTGCTGCTTTAATCTGCTTTTAAAAATTTCTATAAAGGAAATTCCTCAACCCTCCCAACACCATGCTCCAGCATGTCACTGAACTCATTAGAAACATCTTGTCTGCTTGTCTCCTTCACCTGCCTTCAACAGTGTTTGTCCCAGTTCTCCATTCACCTCCATTCTTGACTGCCTCAGCTTTGCAGAAAACACTTGTAAACATTGACCTCTTGGCCAAACACTACCGCTCTTACAAGCAAGGTGCAGCTTGAAATTTAATGTGCACTTGCTGCTTCCTATCACCCAGGTTTACTTATGAAAGTAGAAAACCCAGGATAGATCACAGAAGAGCCACTCTTGTGCACTGTTAAAAATGTAAGGATATATCTATTGGTAACTGCTCCAGAAAGAGAACTAGAGATAAAGAAAGCAGATAAATGCTGTCTTACAACTCATGGCCAATGGCTTAGATTTTGCAGCTGAGTTGTTCCAGTGTGAGCMGCTGTGTCAGATGCAACTGTCTTGCTAAATGAAGTTACTCATGTGATATCCTCTGCACGAGGACAACAGACTGTTTTGGAGAAGCCAGGCAAGCATAGAAGACTCATGCTAAACAGCTATTAAAGGAACCCACGTACAGCAGAAGCAGCAGCTTTCCCCAACCCTGAGGAGTGGCCTACAATCAAGAACAGCATCTCAAGCTGTTAGTACATAAAGTGGTTAACACTTTATATACTGTTAACACTTTATAAACTGCAAGTTTTAGAAACTCACACAAAGCTGTGCTAATCTAGCTAAGCCGTTGCTGAAATACAGGCCAAAAGGTTGCTACAAAAACACTACAAGTGCTACAAAAGTGCTGTGATAGTTGCAGGCTGCCTGCCAGAGGAGCAGATACAGGTACCTGTGCTTCTTCTACTTGATTCATCTGCAACTTGTATTGACTGCAAGGGACTCACAATACCATGTCAAAGCTACATTCCTGACTGGCCATCATGAAACTCAATTCATATTTCCAATATTAATAAGCCACAAGTAAATTTGTTAACTTTAGAAACCAAACTTGAAGCGTGTTAGATTAAAACTCCAGTAATGCTAGTGTTAAAAAGAAAAAGGAAACTATTTCCTTTAAAATCAGCTCCTAGAAACTCTGCAACAGCATTTCTAAAGGAAACTAACACTTCCTYTCCATGCAAAAGAAACAAACTTTGTTCACATTAAACAAATTGACTGACATGTATTGTTATAGGTACTTTCCACTTCAACGTTCCATTCCTTCCTTTTCCTTTACTCCTGCTCCACTCTTCCTCGTCCACTGCCCATTTAACTTTTTTGGCTGATTAGTCTTAACTCACATCATTGTGAACTGGCACAACACTGACAAGAGAGTGGGCAGTTAGAAGACTGCAACCAACATTTAGTCTGAAAACTTCTTTTAGAATCAAAGTATAAATTTTATGATGAGTTATGGCTTCAAAGCATTTAGATGCATCTCTCAGATTTCTGTTCTATTTTTAAAGAAAAATAAATATAATCATTGCCAAAAAAAAATAATTGTTTCCTCTCCCCTCTATCCTATTTCCTCTACAGCCCTGTAGAGCTTTTCTCCTCCGAAAAGTGAATATTCCTGGTTCTCACTACAAAATTTCCCATAACTGATGCCTTTTATTTTAGGTAATGTTTTCTCATACCTAAGTTAATTTAGTTTATTAAGTTTGGATATCATTCAGCACTTACAATTACCACAGCCTGAGCATCACAGTAAAGTTATTCTAATTTCATGAAAACAGAGGAGGGGAGAGAGAACAGTTTTATTATACAGGTCAGGCCATTTAGTAACCTCTCCAGAGCAGAGAAAATGAAATCATTAACAGCAAGAAGACGACAGTAACTCCAAAATTTGCTGCAATGGTTGCTACTAAAGTAGCTTCCACTCATTGCCTAAACATGAGTGAATATTCAGCAAGCCTAGAAGGCTGCCTATCTCATGAGCTGCATGAGAGAAAAGGCTCTTCTGCATGGAAAACTGATGGCAGTTGCAGACTGCTTGGGAAATCACATAATTTAGASAGTCCTTGAGGGTTCAGCTGCCTCAGATTTTCTGGATGCGTATTCTGTACAAGTTGTTATTACTTCCAGCAGACAAGTGGTCATGCAAAAGGCACTGTCACTGCATTTCAAAGAGAATAAGCATGCACACTTTGAACAAAACCGGAATTTTTACTAAAGACAACAGGTTCAGAGTAGAAGTTCCATGTGGGAAGCAAGTGATAAAATAAATGCATATTTGCTGAGAAAGTTCACTCTAAGCCATGAGCACTAATTCAGCCAAATTCTGCAGCTTCCCCAGCAGAATCTTTCTGGATCGCTACGCATTCAAGCTCAGACTACCAATTGCATTAAAGACAAAGCATCAAGATCACACTCTGTACAGAACATCACATCTTTGATGAAATTTTGGTGTATAACAGGTACAGAGAAATATCTTGTACTAGCTGGATCTTCTAAGAGCAGTACCTTTAGGATAAAGAGACTATAATTTTGTAGCTCAAAAATGAGGTGCTGAAGTCCTGCAAATCTGAGCAGGTCAACAGTGCTTCAAAGTGTGATCTGGTCACAACAGATGAGGTTAAGCATAAAATTGTCATTTGCAGAAGACAGTAGTCCTAGGAGKTATTCAAGGACCTCTTAAGTTGTACTGACCAACTGTTAATATGAAGTGACAAAAGAATGGCACCCCTCAACGCAGATTCTTTGAAAGTGCTTTTTTACACGCTCCCAAGTAACCTACACTTTGATAAGACTGSATTTCCAATTTCTGTATTTCATTTATCAGTTAACCATGTCTAAGTATATTTTTAACACTAAAAGAGCAGCCAAGCAGCCTTACAAACCCTCYTCACAGAAGGGTGTCTTTCTTAGGTGTATTCAGGGTTTATACTATTTTCTCACTGCTCCAGCATTTCTATAGACCACATGGGGCCCAGGAAGTGACAAYGATCTTGTCCTAATTTTGAAGATACCCTTCAGAGATAAGAACCWACTTGGTCAGCCTTCTTAGAACACAGTCAACTTTAAACACAAAAACAAGTAATTGGCCATTTCACCCAAATAGCCTTTCACAGGACAGTTCATTGCTATTTACATCACCTGGCTGCCAGACTAACCTAGAGTCATGTTTTTCCTACCAAAAGTAGGATCCAGAGTATTTACTTCAACTCCTAACAACTTGTCAGCATATCCTTACA
The DNA here is from genome assembly GCF_003342845.1 of Nothoprocta perdicaria. Taxonomy (NCBI): domain Eukaryota; kingdom Metazoa; phylum Chordata; class Aves; order Tinamiformes; family Tinamidae; genus Nothoprocta; species Nothoprocta perdicaria. Next base: position 812,704 of record NW_020454794.1, read on the forward strand.
GTCCATAGAGCTCTGGTTTCCAGAGATAAATTTTGATCTTTAAATTAGTATCAAAATCCWTATCACTTTAAGATGTCTGAACACTGCTTCGTACAAGTATGTTCACAGACTTGGACCACATATATTTATTACAGAAAGATATGATGTGCAGAAGTACTGTACCATATCATTCCAGATCTATCACTGTGGTGTAAATGGTTCTGCTTTTTAAATGACAGTCATCCAAGGTCTTTATACAGAGGTTTCTTAGTTCTTCAGTGAAAATGAATCATCTGAAGAGTGGTTTACAATTGTTGGAGCAAGGCCCTATGCTTCTATTTTTTAAAAAAGGAAAAAAAAAAAAAAAAAAAAGCAAGATTTGCTTGGTTACCACTTAGAAACTATATATTTGGGGGGTTGCTTTTTGTTTTTGAAAATCTGAAAGTATTTTCTTTTTGGTGCTTTTTACACAGAGATATATTTTTCTATCCAAGATTGACCAATGTCTACAGGAGTCCAGCACATACCATACAAATGTTAAAAAAAACAAACAAAAAAAGACACCCATAGTAGCAAAACCTCAGAGTCTCTTATGAGTGGGAACAACTGCCTTATTTGCTTATAATTGTCAATCAATAATCAGAAAGAGTGATCAAAGAAAAGACCATCCCATATGGCTTATTAAATAAACATGAAATTATTTCAAGCTTAGAAAATGAATTCTTAATGCGCATATATATACACATACACRTAATATATAAATAGTCCAAGATTTTCACATTGGTGTGGAAATGTCTAGTTTAAAATGTGGTACTGAAAGCAGCTCAAATCTATGTTAGTCTTAGACTTTGTATCTTATTAATTCCCACAGGTTGTTCGCATCAAAAAACGTAAAATAAAATTAAACATTTTTGTATGTATAATTTTTACTTGAAGGAACACCTCAAGGGCAAATTGCTTATAGATCGTAGTTACATAACTGCAATTCGTGATTACTTAACAAATCGCTGATATCTTGTTACACTGACTTTTAGTTAACAAATTACCATCTTACTGTTCAACAGGAAGATCTGGGGGAAGATAAAAAGCTTAACTTTTACACTACCATAAAGGAAGTATTTATTCTGAACAGTCATATGAGGGAAAAAAAAAAAGGTACCAAAACTAGTCTTGTCTGACCAACAGAAACCTAAATATGCATTGAATGTTGCCAAGTACCATAGAGACCAGTATTGTCTCAATGGTGACCTTTTTTTAAGTGAGAAAAGAATCAGTAACATGAAGTTTAATTAGAGAATGTGTATGGTATTAACAGAAAAAAAAAAATCACTTTACTGTCAGTCTTTGGCAGTTTTACCGTCCTGTTGCCACTTAAAAGCTCTGTGCATTACCACAGCCTCAAGAACCTGCCATTTGTACTGATTCAGGCATTCACAAGCCTAGCCTACTGACCAACTGCTACAGCAGAGATCAGACCACASAGCATCTGCTTCTCCTACAAATGCCCAGTGGAAAAAAAATAGTCAATATGCCACAGAACTCATCTGCTTCTTCCCAAAGGATCTTTTTCAATCTTCTTTTATACTCAGAAAAACGGCCGCATGCTGGCTGTGCTACAACAGACGGTATTCCTGGAAACTCACAGTTATTGGACTGAAAGCACCACTGAAGAGAAGGTTCTCAGCAGAACAAACCATGGAACAACCTCATTTAAAACAGAACTCATTTTAAAATGACCATATCTTTGATGGATATGGCCTACTATTTTCAAGAGATTGGTCTTTTTAAACAAATATCTTGCTTCTAGAAACTATTACTGAAAAAGTTTATTTGCTCTCCTGAAGGACAAGCCCGAAACATCTCATTCTCCCTAAACAGCTCTGACCATCAGAAAACCAGGGTTTTCCAAGGTTCACGGGGAGTGCAATATGATTAACAAACACATGTAAAAAGGAAATAATGAGGAAACTGTCATGTATAATAATTATTTCATGAGATCACTCATATTATTATATTAGATGTAATTTCTATTACTTGGTCAACTTGGTTATGCTACTGCATTTCTTAAATCATACTCAGACAAGAAATATTGTACATTTCCTTCAAAGACAGCAAGAAAAAATACCACTAGACAATGTTGACTGGCTGTTTGCCATTACCAAATCATTAGGGAAGACAGAAAGCAGCATCAAAAACAGCACTCTCCAGCCTAGTTCATTGGTCATATGTTATAGGAAGAAAAAGAAAACAAAACACCCAGAAAAGTCTGTTTCTTCAAAACCCATAAACCAGATAAAAGAACTATTCAGTAAAAATTAAACCCAAACAGCAGGATTTGATTCTCTTTAGAGAATTTTTTTTTCTTTTAAACAAAAGGATTCCCTCCGAGTTAGTTTTCAAAATCTGCTAACAATTACATATTGCCTCCTCACTAAGGCAATACCTTCTGGGGCAGAGATAGCCAACAGACAATTTACAGATTACCAACACACAGCAGCAACACATCTGCTGTACCATTTATGCCTGTGCCATACACTTGCTTGGGGCTTTTGAAAAACCACCTCACAGTTTGTTTTCATAGCCTTTTTTCCTTACCTTTCCCATTTTGCCATGCAGTATACCAGGACAAGCTGAGGAAAGTAGTGATGAATACTAACACGGTGGCCACAGTTCCATTTCGGAGCCTCATCTCATTTCAGCATCACACTTGTTGACTTTCTACTAGCGATGAGGAGCTGCTGGGCTTGCTGGAATGAAGTCAGCTGAAGTCCACTAGCAGCAGCAGCTGGCCCACAGCAACACAAACCGTAGCTCTCACATATCAAACATCTCATAAATCAATCCACTCCAAACTGTTGCTCAGCTTTTTTTTTTTTTCAATCCCTTTTGATACGTTAACTTCTCTGTATTCTTCTAGCCCTGTTTAAAGGAAACAGAAATTGTAAAAGTTTAAGACAAAACAATATTTACACAAGACCCTCACATACCAAAATAGAGCAGAGAAATGCTACTACACACACATTGCTATGGCCTGCACACACTGCCTCGGTTTCAGCTCAGGGAATAGCACTTGTTATATTAGTTTGTCCTTTTCCCCTACAACTGCCTGCATCTGGAAGAACTGTATATCACGTGTGCTTGGTTGATAAAGGACAAACACATAGACGGCCTACATTACAATTCTATCAGAACCTCGAGGCAAGATCAGTTGCCACACTGGCAGATATGAAGGGGCTCTCGGGAAGTGAGCAACCCAATGCCCCAGTTTTAAGTCCTCACTTTGGCAAAAAACCTCAGAAATCAGGGAGGCCGAGTGCAAGTGCAGTGCTGAAACTATCCACAGTGAACAGAGAGCTTGGCACTTCAAACACTGTGTTTAAATCCACATCACTTATCTTTCTTTGCTCAGAGCAAAAAGTATTTGACCCATCCCCAGCCAGCTTAACTGGCTAAATTCCTAGTTTAATTTCAGATGAAGTACAAATTATAGTCATACATGCAGAGATTCTTCAGTCTGTAGCAGGTGACAGCGACACACAAAAAGCATGAAAACACCCCGCTAKGACCATGCCACTCCTGCCTCCCTCCACACGTGAGCAAGGGCACAGCACRGAGCTTATCCAACAGCTCAGGTTTACCCCAAGTGGAAGTTCCATTTCCCAACTAGGAAACCCCTAACTGTTCCAACGCAGTCATCATCTAAATCTATTATCCTAACCAAGGATGAGAGATAGAATAGGGGAGTAAATTAAGTAATTAAAAGTAATGTTCTACTTTTAAAGGATCAAATAATTTGACATTCTTTCAGGGTACATCAAGTTCCTCCACGACAAGTTCCCTCTTGACACAAGTATGCAATGCACCAATAAAGAAAAACTTGCCTTGAATTTTCTAATTACAAATAATCTCAGTCAGTCTTTCCCC
>NW_020454794.1:816786-818899 GCF_003342845.1 Nothoprocta perdicaria
AAGACAGGATGAACAACAGGTGTGGTTCACAAAGGAAAAGCAGACATCAACAAAGTTACAGAACCAGGTGTTTTTGTGTTCAAACTTTGCCTACAACTTCCAGGCTGCAAGAAGTGGTTACCTTCTGACTATGRTGATTTGCTCACATACTTCACATACAGTGCTAATAAAGTGCTTTTGGCTTCAAGGAATTTTATGCACAGGCAGAACATGGCCTTTAAACATTAACTTGGAAATCACATAGTACATATGAGGTACAGGGCAAATGTATGTATGTGGGAAGTGGACAAAGTAGATAGTGAAATTCAGTAAGAAACAAAATAATGAGCAGGAGCAGAAAGAACTGTGCAAGGCTTTATGAGATGGGAAACTTGAATTCAGCACAATGAAAGATAAAGATAGCTGAGAGATACAAAGAAAACTCACATAGAAAGCACAGCATGCCAGAAAATATCAGCAGCACAAGCACTTTGAATAGGAGTTGCATACCATAAAAGTCAGAGGGGCAGGCAACAGTAATTAGGTCAGAAGACAAAAGTCTGGATGCACTTTAATAGCAAGGATAGAAAAGAACCTCAAAGCCCCAATACTTCATATGGCCTGGCTGCACGAACACCTCAGGTCATCCCCAGAGTACCGGGATAAGCGACTAGGACACTGGCAATGCCAGGGACACTGACAGCAGCTCTGAAGTGACACTGACAGTTTAGCAGCTGCTCTGAAGCAGGGATGCCTCATCTCCAGCCTGCCTTCACTGCTATTCATTCTGGCTGCAGTYGCATCCCTCCAGAGCGACTCCAGAGCACACAAAGGAGCAGGATACAAGCGAGGTGGATTATACCAGCAGGGGAAACATACAGCTGGTCCAACATGCAGCCAGGCAGAGCAGCCAGGAAAGTAAAAATACCATCTGATAATGTAAGGAAAGTGAACTTCCTGCCTTGCCAGAAAGTCTGCGCGTCATTTTTACATGTGCTGCCACAAAACCTAGAGGTTGTTATCAGGGCTTCTCACTGCGGCTATCTAAAGCTACAGGAAAACACCACCTGTAGGGAAAGCAGGGAGAGAATAAAATAAAAATAAGTAAATAAATAAATAAAGCAAGAGGAAGAAGCTAGTAGTAGAATGATTAAATTACCAGCAAGCACGCACAGAACTAGGCTAAATTAAGAATTATCGTGGCTTTGAGTGGGCTGSTTATGCTTTTATCCTCATGCTCTGTAGACTTTATGCCACGCCAGGGCTCTTCAGGTGCTGCACCCTTCACCTACTCCTCTTAGCAGCGGCGTCAACAGCACAGCTACAGTTTAACAGCACTTAGATGATTATTCAGGTATTTCACTACATCAAACTGCATACATCAAGGCCGTGCAGGTACTAGAAGCATTTCAACACGTCCTAGCAGCATTTCAGCTTTTAAAAATTGATCTAGCCAAGCCAGCAAAAACCCACATGCAGATGCACATAAATTATTTAACCCCCAGGTGGTCACTTTAGATTTGCTCAATAATTTACGCCACAAACCAGGCGAATTTAGCCGAGGGGTAATCCCCTCGAAGCCTGCGTTAGAGCAGGAGAGGCTCTAACGAGGAGAGGTGAAGCCGGTGAGCATTCCCAGCCCAGGCACCGCTTCCCAGCCCCGCCGCTGCCCCTGGGAACGGCGCCGACGGCAGCCGAGGGCACCRGGCACTCCTCGGGCAGCACCCTGCCGGATCACGCCTTAAATAAACTACCGAGTTTCTGCGTGTCCCCAGACGCTCCTGTGACACGTACGAAGCGCCGCTCAGACGCGGGCAGGTCCCCAGCCCGGCCATGCGCGCGCCGCGCGCCGCCCGTTAACGGCCGTTACGCGCCCCAACGGCCGCTGCGCGCGGCCGAGCCCCGCCGTGGCGCCGGGACGGGGGGGGGGGGGGGACCTGCGCTGCCCGTGTGGCCGCCGCTGCCGCCGGGAACCTGCGCGGCGCCTGCGAGGAGATTTTGGGAAGCGGGGAGAAGGTGGGGGGGGGGAAGAGGAAAAGGGAAGGGAAATCTGCGAACTCTGCTAAAATAAAAATACCGCCGGCTCGGGGCTGCCGGCGCGGCGGGAGGCGCAGGGCGAGGAGCGGAGGGGCAG
>NW_020454794.1:819387-864690 GCF_003342845.1 Nothoprocta perdicaria
CCGCCGGGCCGCGCGCGCCCCGCCCCCTCCCCCGCCGGCAGCCAATGGGAGCGGGGGCGTCGTGCGGCGCTGCGGCGCTCATTGGCGGAGCCGCGCGTCCCTCTCGCCGGACGCGGCTATAAAAGGGCTCAGTCTCGCGAGGCCTCTTCTAGTCGTTGCGGCGGTTGGGCGGTGTGGTGGTGCTGGGCGCTTTCATTTTTAGTTGTGCTTTATTTTTGTTAAGCCTGTCTGTGCTTGTGAGGCTGTCGTTTGGGACTCCCCTCCCCCCCGGAGGAGGCCTCGGAAACGCTTMGCAGCCTGGTATCTGYTTGTGGCGCTTCGTTTCTGAGGAGRACATGGTGGTGGTTGCTCCTMGGCTGGGGYGTTGATGGAGTGGACAAGGAAACTTGATGTTCTTGGAGAAGTTGAGTTCAGCCCATGGTGTCCTGCAGTGCCAAGCATGCAGCAGGCAGCTGTGCCCCACATGGGGCTCATGAAACCCACCTGTGAGCGCTGGTGTCCCCCAGAGCAAACAGCTTGAGTTGGCCTGCTGCTTCACAGCAGCCAAGCGATCCATCTGTGCTCCTGGCTCATCTGGATGTGGTGAGAGTGTTGGTGTGTCCCACCAACAGGAAGTCTCCTTCACGGGCTCAGGTGCCCGGGCAGGACATTGTGACTTCAGGCTCTGCAATCTCCCACCAAGGTTAAGCAGCACCTCCAGGTTGGGGCGAGATGCTCTTGGGAAAACCATGCTCTTGCTCTGCTGATTATCAACCATGTTCAGTCCTCTCCCACCTGTTCGTCATTGTCTTATGGCTCTGCCTAAAGCTGTGTGATTTAGGCAGAGCCTGTTGCAGAAATTTTTGCTCGCAGTTGAGGTTCTTGCCTTGGGTAGGGGGAGTTCCCCACCACAACTTTATAAGCAGTTGTCAAATCTCTATGTTTAAACAGTGACATTTAGGAAGTTGCCATAGTACTTTTCTGTTCTTTAACAAAAGCATGTTATAATGTTCTTGCATGTTCAGACAACTGCCAGGCAGCCCTCGGTGATTTTGCAGGGTTTCTCAAAGCTTGAGAAGAAGAGTTTGTGGCAACTCACGCTGAACACAGGAAAATGGGCTCAGGATTTGCAAGTTCTTAACACCCATTTATTTATTTATTTATTTATTTTTAATAATGAGGAGAATTTATTGTGTGTGTGTGCTTCAGTTCTCCTTTTTTTGTGAAGTGGTTTTTTTATTTTGAAAAACAATTACAATGGATATAGGCAGATACACATGCATTTATCTTCTACAGAACTTCTGTAAAGATCCCAAGAAGCTAAGAGCAGCAGAACTGCTGTTTGCCTGCAGTAAATTAGTTTTACTTAAGGATTTTTTTAATTTATTTTGTGTTGGGGGAAAAAAAACAATCTTTTTGCCTAAAAGTGTTTTTTTTTTTCCAGGAGAGATTACTCTAAAGAAATGAGTATGCTGAGATGAATTTAATGGCAGTTATTTCAAGACAACTCGCTTATTCTTCCTGCTTCTTTCAGTGATTAAAAATTTGCATCAGGAATGTTTACCAAGTGGACCTTGGCAGTATCCTTTCACCTATTAACTTTCACAAGCAATAAAGTGGTATTTCTCTGGTATTTCTCAGGCTTTCTGACTTCTTCCCCTGAAATTAGTTTCAATTAGTTTCATGGAAAGGAAGGCGAAGTTMAGGATAGAAAAAAAATCCATCACCCTTGATGATGGATTGAATCTTCAAGAAGAATCAAATGTCTTGTGGCAGGTTCTGCTGTTGGATGGGTAGGGAAATTGCACRGAGAAGGGAAAATGGGCACTTGCCAGAGGCACGTGGATGGTCCAGCTGATGCATCGCGATGTTACTCACCTTGTAAGGAGGGCAGCCCTCCTCCAGGCCAGATCTCCACAGGCTGCCTGCTCTTTCACTCTGGATCCATGGGAATATCAAGCTGAAATCTGGCTGGAGAAATTTAATTCCGAACGCTTCGCATTTAATGCAACTGTTAAGGGGTGACTGCTGTAACAGGCAAGGTGGAAGGACTTGGGAAGAAGCTGTTCTCAAACAGAGATGCTTAAACCCTACGTGTTCCTGCTTTGCCCTGTGAAAAGAAGCCCGAGGAGCCTGCTGTTCTGTACCAACAGCGTCCAATTGTAGTGTATGATTGCACTTTGGCACAGGGAAGACTTCATGCTGTGATTTTGGTTTGTTTTTATTATTTTTTGCACTATGGCCTTACCTAAATGCCAGAGTGAGGACGAAATGATCCCTGATGGTGAAAGATGCCGCGATGCTCTCATATGGGTCGCAGTAACTCCTGGCACACCGGGCGGCCTGCAGCTACAAAGCACCAAGGCTGCCACCGCTCAGTGAATTGGGAGCTYTTTTTTTTAAAATCCAAACATTTTTGTTGCTTCTTTTAGAAGAGTGACAATGCCATTTCACGGTGCTAATCCTCTAGTTTAACTGAACATTAAGGAAGATGCAAAATAAAAGGTTGAGGGCCTTGACGGTGGCCAGTGGAAGTCTCAACGGGAAGTCTTCCCATTGCGCAGATGGGAAAYGTCCATCTGGAAATTGTCTATCTGCTCCCTGGCAACTGCTGCCCATCTCGGACGGTTCCTTCCCAGGCTGACACTAACCTAGTTTAACTCAGCAAGCCGAGCTCCGCACGAGGTGGTGAACAGGGCAGGTGGGGAAGGGAAGCCCTAAAATCCCCTCGGGAGGCCTAGGTAAGCTGGTGCTTGTGTCTCCCAGGCAAGCTTGATGCTCGCTCAAATTCAGGTCTTCTTTTCATAGCCCTAACCCAAAACAAATGGGTACTTCAGCTGCAGAACTATTTTGCAAAAACAGGGCTTTTTTTTTTTTTTTTGTAATACTCTAAACTTTTAATCCATGAAGCTGCCAGTTGCATGGTTATGTATTCGTGTGTGGCTTAGCTATCACCTATTGCAGCACTAATACTCCACACACAAAAAAAAAGCATGTAGAAAATGGCATTCGTATCACAGAGGTTTAGTGCCTGGGAAGCTGCCACATTTAAGCAATATTTATCCTGGCCWTTCTGGGAGTGCATTATGAAATAATCTTGTTACATGCTGTCATGCTGCTTTTCCCCACAGACCTGCGTCTCATTCGCAAGCCAGGGGGGTTGGAGCCATGAGGAAACTTCAGGATTCCTTTCCGGTAGGCAAATTATCAGCGCACTTAAAAAAAAATAGAGGCGAGATGGCAGAGATGAAATAACTTGTCTGGGAAGCTTCCTGGGGAGGCGGGATACAACTTCCATCTGCCAATTCCTGTTGCTCTTGTCCAGCCACCCCCTCCCTGTTTCCCTTTTAATTGGGATCCCCCTGCCCTAGGATGCGGGGCCATGGGCTTGTGCATTATCCATCTTCCAAAATAAGCTCCTTTTAAATGTGTTCCTGCTATCACCTGAAGATAAACCTGGAAGCTGTGGCACTCGTTTCATTCCGACTGCTGGCAGTAGCTGAGGTCCAGTCCCTGGGCTAAGAGCCRTCAGAGACGTTTTCTATTGAACAGGCATTTCTGATAGCTCACGTGAAAGGAAACCATGGTAAGGATAAAGGGTTCCTGYTGCCAGCTCTTCTGCCACGTGCCCATATCCTGCTATTTTCTGTCCCAATTTGTAATCACAGAGAGGGCGGCGAGGACCACCCTTGGCGYGTTGCACATTATCCTAAGGAAAACACCCCGGGAGGAAGTTCCCATTCACTGACCTTGGCTGGGATGGCTGGTTGATCTGCTGAACTACGGAATCAGCAGGTGAAGGGAGGTCTGAAAATGAGGCCCTCGGTGAGTATGGGCTTCTGAAGGTGGAAAGAMACGTTGATATTTTTTTCTAGTGAAAATAAACATAATTCCAGGTAGCACTGGGAAAGAGTCTCAATCACCTTACAAAGGTGAAAATAAGGTAGTTTGAAAGGGTTTCTCAAAATCTGCAATGTTGCCGCACAGTTAGCTCGAGCACTGAGAGCTGCTGGCCCCTTGTGTAACTCTTAACTAATTTTGTGCAGAAATATTAGAATCTACAAATATTTTCTAGCTCTGCCCGCTGCAGCTGCCCGCACACGCACTGAAATCACGTGCAGCCGAGCCCCTGTTGGACTCCGCAAGGATGTGGAGGTTTGCAGAGGCCCCAGGGATGGCGGAGCCGTGCGGGCCGGTGCCTCAGCCGCCTCGGCCGGATCCGGAGCTGAGCTGCCGGCTAAAGAGCCTCCAGTTGGAAGAGACCTTCAGGATCACGGAGTCCGACCGCAAGCCCCTCCTGGACGCTGGTCTCCACGTTCCCTGGCACGGCCAGGGACTCTGCTCTCGGCTCCCTGGCTGGCAGAGCTGGGCTCTGGACGTCCCCACGCGAGAGGGCAGTGCCTGAGCCCGGCAGGAGCCTGCCAGGCCGCTGCAGCCCGAGGAGCCGGGCAYGGAAAGCTCCGGTCCCTGCTCCCTCGGGATGCAGAACCCCCAGGGGCTGTTCCCCAGCGTGGGCAGAGCTGCCTCTCCATGGACACGCTGGTGAGGCAGCCCTGGCACTCGGGCTCTGCCCTGCTCCTCTCCACGGGAACCTGCTGCTTGGGACATAACCCTCCACAGGGACCTCCCGGCGCCTTTCCCTCAGCCCCACGGCAGGGCCGGGACACCCCGATGCCAACCCCGAGTAGCCCAGTTCAGCTTGGGAAGCAGCCCGAGGCACCTGTGAGCTCCAGAGCACGGAAAAGAACCATCAGAGCCACTCTCCATTTCAAGGAGCCGAGCTCTCACTCTGCTCTCAGGAGAACATGTCATTCTTTGCCCYATCTCCACAGGAATTCAGGCTATATTAAGTCCTTCTGTTTGCCCTTAAGAGCTTTAGTGGTATCTCTTTCATTTGAGACTATCTTTCTTCCAGTTTAGGATCCCATCTCTTCCCTACAAAGCAAACCTGTAGTTAACCAAGGGGCTGTGGGAGAATGGTAGATGTCTAGGAAAACACAGACAGGACAGCAGTATCCTTCATAGCATTAAAAATAATGAGTGCTCTTCCTTCCCKTTTAGGGCTTTTTAGACCAAGGTTTTAGGAGAAGGACAAAAGAACCTCAGTCAAACAGGAACCCTCTCTTAATGTGTGTGTAGATACAGAATAACATCTACGTGGTGATGAGCTAGGCACTGCTGCAGCASCAGCAGGCAACAACAATGACAGTAATAAYTCTCCAGCAGCTCCATCCCCTATGAATGACACGGGAGATGTATTTTTGAATAATGTGTTGTGTTCCTTTCTCTACGGATTCAGGAGGAATTCCAGCTTCCCATCTCCGCATGCAATCGGTCCGTTTTCTCTCAATACTGTGCACATCCCCCCGTTAGCACGCAAAGGAGCAGCCAAAGAGCAGCACGTTGATGCCACATTTTGTAGTGAGCAGGTCCCTTTTCGGAATGACAGCGCCCGGGGCGATCCCATGTGCTGTAGGGCCGTGCGGGTGAGYGCGAATCCCGGTGCCGAGCACACGGATAGGGGGACCGGGACGCGGCGCGGGAGCCGGCACCAGGCAAAGCCATGAGCGCCGCTGGCAGCCAGCGCTCCCCGTGCAATTAATAAACCTTTCCCGAGGCCGGTGGCGCGCCAGAGGTGACAAGTTTGATAACTACAGGGGCTGTAGCACGGATACGTTGCGTGTCACGCACGCTGTTACTCCTGTCCCGGGAGGAACAAGGCGGTAACAAATCACCGTGCTGACATGGGCCGAGTCCTTGGCTTTTTAGGGCGATTACATCTCAACGCGAGGTTATAGCATTACAGCCTATGTGCAGTAACATGTTCAAAGCCGGGCCTCGGGACGACTCATCCCAAGACAAACATGCCTATGGATAATTAAACCTTAAAACTACCCAATTTCATCCCTAAGTGCTGAGTAGGGGGGAAAAAAGACAGGGATGCAGCGAAGAGGATCACCTGGGGTGCAGGTGAGCACGGAAAGCGACCGCCTCATCTCTCGTGGTGCGTTCGGACAGGGGAGAACAGAATCACAGGATCATTATTATGGTTGGAAAAGCCCTTCAAGATCATCGAGTCCAGCCATAAGTCTGTCACCCCCCTGCCTGCTAAACCATGTTCCTGAGTGCCTCATCCATGCGTGTCTCGGACACTGCCAGGGATGGTGACTCCATCTCTTCCCTGGGCAGCTGGTTTCGGGCGCCAGCAGCAGGAATGTGAGCCCAGCACTGGCCTCATCCCCTGGGACCATGGGGGTGGTCACGGGAAGAGGGTCCTCCAAGGAAATGTCCCTGCATCCTACGCATCGCCTAACCCATGCCCCGCTCCCCTGCGCTTCCCAGTTTATCCAAACCAACTTRTATTTTCCGAGCGGGATAATACTTCTCTCTGCTGCTAATTACAGCCCAACAATACCGATTCTGTGTGCARAGGAGGTCGTGCTCCAAGTATTGTTTCCCACCACCAGAATGCTGGGGTTGTTCGCATTCGCCTAGCGCTTAATTATTTAGTCAGAACATAAAAATTTGTCTTCCTCTCAAAACCATTTTTACAAAACATCTCAATAATTAAACACCACTTCATTTATTAACAACAGGGAAGATTCATAAAATACATTAGTCAGAAGCAAACAAGTAATTGCAGCTAGCTCTAGTAATGAAAATGTGCCGCTGTAGTGTAGCTTCCCCGGGCACGGTGAATACCAGCATAAGCTCCTACAAGCAACTGAGCAAAGGAGAGTTAAGAATATATGAGATTTTAGCTACTGCGTCTTGGTGAGCTCAGGGAGACAGTGCCCAAGGGCTTACAGGCTCCAGGTAAAACTCACCAGCTGCAGAGGGACACTGGACACTGGTTGTCAAATAACATACTCGGATTTGGCCAAATTAGTCTCAGTGCAGAAGCTCCACGTTTTCCTAAGTTCCTTGAGGAGCAGATCCCGAGGTTCCTATGTACGGGACCAGAAATTGCTGCCTTGGGTGCTGGAAGCAAACTTCCCAGTCTAAAATCAAGTGTTTTCATGAGCTGAACTTTTTAACCCCATGCAAGACAACCACAGAGGTTACTTGAAGGTTGTTTTATTCAGGCAGGCTGGCCTTCCTGATCCAGCTTTATACTCCAGTTGTATTTCAGCAGTGTTATGCAGGAGACCAACCTTGTGTCCTTCTACCCTCTTCAGAAGTTACCCCACTTTCAAACCTCTCTGGAGCCAGCTCCCAAGACATGCTTGTGGTTGAAAGACGCCCTTTTTGCCTTGAGGGAAGCAGATTTGGGAACTTTYTACTCGTGCAACAGGGAGAAATGGATGGGGGAGCAGCCCACATTTACCTTTCCAGGCAACCACCCCCACATCAAAAAGGGAAGTCTTTTTGAGCTTGAACCAGGATGGGGAGYGCCAAACAACCCCCTTCCTTGGTGAAGTAGGTCAAAATAAATCTGCCCACCGTGCTCTTCAGTCTGTGATCACAGGGTGAGGTAACTTGGGGCTTAACGCTCAGGGCCTGGTTCTGCTGCTTTGTTTGCAGGCAACGTGCCCGTAAAAATGATCTGTCTCCTGTGCTGAGCACCAAGAGGAAGAGCCAAGGGCTTGCTGAGGAATTGCTGTTCTTCCTGCTGAGAAGGTGGCTCCTGTTGGTCACAGCTGCTGCTGACTGAGTTCTCCTCCTGTTGTGATGCTGGGCGTTTTCCTCTGCGTTTTCCAGATGATGTAGATGATGTTTTTGAGGGATTTCCTGACAGCTAATGCGTCTCCCTCCTTAAACAGAGGGAAGGGGGAAGAAAGTGGGGAGGGATTTCTTTGAGAGACACGATTACCAGAGCATGAGTTGGGCCAAACTTGAATCTCCAGCTCGTGACTTGCACTTCATGACACAGGATTGAAGTCCTTGGGGTAGTCGCTGCACCCGTTGATGGTGTGGCCTTGTCTCAGTGCAGTCTGATACCAGCTCTTCCTTTCGTTGGCACCTGCCACRGGCAGAGTTTGCTTACAAGTAATACACGTTAAATCTAAACCTCAGAAATCAGAGCGTATCCGAGGAGGGATGAGGACTGCTTGCTAGAGTGAATGAGGAGGCATCCTTAGTAGGTCAGATCTAAGATCTGCTGCTCCGCCTCGCTCCTCTGTTAACTCCTGAGCACCTGCCTATAAAAAGAGGAGGGGTCAGGCCGAGGGAATTGGGCCAGCTGCTTTCTGGAAATTCAGGCACGATGCAGCTGCGATAATTTTGAAAATTGAGAGAATTAGAAGGAAACAGGCTGGACCTTCAGCCACAGCTCAGGCACGTTTCCTGAAAATATGGTGCTCTTTGCATGAGACAGGGAGAGGGAGCATGGCATTAACTAAAAAAAGAATACAAAAAGGGGTTTTTATATGAAAACACATTGACAAGTTTGTCTTAGCAGGGTGGCATTCGTTCTAACACAATTCCCTAGCAGGGTTTGATGCTGCCTTCTATAGTTGCAATCACATTGCTCACTGGGAAGTGATTTTGGCCAAAATCCAGAGTGATTTGGGCCCATCAACAGCAATTATTTCTCTTGCCAGTGATGCTGAAGCAGTGAAGGTGAAGAGCTTAGAAAAGCAGGAGTCTCAAACTGGTCCTGGACTCGGTCTCCTGGGCATGAGAATATTACATAAATGTAGTGAAGTACAGGGATTATTTTTAAAATGAGAATAACTGCGATTGTGTAGGGGGTGATGTTTGCAGTTGACACCCTAAGGGTGAAATTCACAGTTTTCCAACATTTCAGTTTGGCTTTCCAGTCCCTATTTTTTAACTGAATTCATAAATTGTCTATTTCTACAAATATTATGCTCCTAAATGGRAACGATGATCTCATATACAGGAAAAACATGGGGTGACCAGAGAAATTTTTGGAGGAAAGTAACAGCAGCTGCATTAGTGAGATTCCCGTTTCCCTTTGGCTTCCATTTGCATCTCCTCATCTTGCAAACACCGTGGAACCGAATTTGCTCTCACAAAAAGCTAACCAAGTGATTTATGGTCATGCATAAACGTGCATGCTTGTGCCCCATGAAACGTAACCCAAACCCAGAAGCAGGGGCAGTGTGACCAGGCTAGAGAGGCGCTCGCCTCCAGGCAGCCGCTCTAGCGCGGTACTCGCTTGGGGCTGCCCGTGAGCCCCTCGCTGCTCCAAGCAACTTCCTAAAGAGAGTGTCAGGCAATTGAAGGAATCACGATGCTAGTGCATAGTTTATAAAGRAAGAGAGGAAAAAAACCAAAGAGAAGCTTGCACCACCACCAAATGTTCAGCAAAGCTACCGCTTTGATGCAAATGTCATTAAAAGCCAAAAACGCACGAAATATCGAAAGCAGAATTTTTATTTTGCAAAGTCTCTGGCCTTAGCATCATTTAAGTAATGCATTGCCGTGGCAATCCTGATTGCTACGAAGTTGAAGGTAAACTTGGTGGCTGCACCTATTGCACACTCTCTGCACAGCTGGGCACTACAACCCTTCGCCCGCGCCAGAGGCTCTGCTCTGGGCCGAGCTGGTCTGCAGAGGTGCAAACCGAGGGGCTGGCGCASTTAGGGAAGCTGCTCTTCGCCCGGGCAGACTCTTCTATTTGATGATCTGGGGCATGTCGCTCCACGCTTGCGCCTTCTTTTTGGCGAGCTCCATCCAGGAGGGCTGCGCTGCAGCGGCCGCGCCGGCTTTCCTCACGTGGCTCCTTTCCTCCTTATCCGCCGGAGCTGCTGTGAGTAAAATAGAGGGGGGCTTGGTGTCAGTTTGCTGATTTACACTTAGCTCCTTCACTGAGAACATCCCCGGCCTTGGCCTGCGCTGTAAGTCTTCACCTTTCCCACAGAAGTCTCCTTAACGATACATTATTGAGGAACCAGCCCTTCTGCGCACCAGAGAACACGACCCGCTGTTCTAATTAATAGCTTCTGTCCCTTAACCTTACTACAAACCACACGATAATCTCCATTCTTGCCCTCTAACAGGCAGGCAGTCTGCATCGCATCTTTCTTGCTTGCTCAGAAACCCGCCTGCAAGCGGAATGCTCCTGAAGCTAATTTTGCATTCATTCTGCTTTTCACACCCGGACATTTGGGACCCGGTCCCRTGAAATCTCCTTGCATTCTTGATTCGCATTTATGTAACAGGACTTTTACTTAAATCAAAGTGGTAGAAGGAATATTCCACCAAACAAAATCCCAGACACGAGGGCTGAGAAAACAATTTGCCCTTGTTGGTTTCGAACGAGGGAGGAGATTAGGATCTCGGCCCTGCTTCTTTTCCAGCACAGCCAAGCCCGATGTCTCCTGACAAGGCTGTGAGATAAGCGCCTACATTGGTATTTAAAGCATTTGCTTTCCTACCAGGGACAGGATGAGACAGCGAGTTGCTCCTCAGCAGCAGCTCTTTCACTTCAGACTTTGTCTCTTTCCTCAGTTCTTCGGAGCAGGTTTTAGGTGCCACGTGTGAAGGTTGGCTCCAGGGCTGCCTCCCCAGTCCCTGTGCACGCAGCGGGAGACAATGCAAGGAATGCAGATGGAAAGAAAACGGCTGGAGAAACACGAGCGAAAGGAGTGGACGTTGCCACCCAAAGCCCGGGCGTGCTCTGCGCCTCCCCACCCTGCGCTCACCCGAGCCCCTTCCTTGCYCAGAGGGCCCCACAGATTCCACATTAGCATCCCCGATGCTGAACTTGGCAGATTACAGCCACCCTTCTGTATCTCACAGAATCACAGAATGTTCAAGGTTGGAAGGGACCTCTGGAGATCATCCAGTCCAGCCTTCCTGCTCCAGCAGGGACACCCAGAGCACGGGGCACAGGGCGGCATCCAGGYGGGTTTGGAAGATCTCCAGAGAAGGAGACTCCACAGCCTCCCTGGGCAGCCTGYKCCAGGGCTCTGKCACCCTCACAGGMAAGAAGTTCCTCCTCACATGCAGATGGATCTGCCTGTGTTGCAGCTTGTACCCACTGCCCCTTGTCCTGTCACTGGCCASCRCTGMRAAGAGCTTGGCGCTCTCCTCCCTACATTCTTCCTTCATGAACTTCTACATATTGGTCAGATCCCCTCTCAGCCTTCTCTCCTCTAAGCTAAACAGGCTGAACTCACTGAGTCTCTCCTCATACGAGAGATGCTCCAGTCCCTTAATCACCTTTGTTGCTCTCCACTGGACCCTCTCTAGGAGCTCCACGTCCCTCTTGTTCTGAGGAGCCCAGAACTGGGCACAATCTCATCTTATTCATAATGGCATCTGTGGGTAGATTATTATTATTATCCCCAATGCAAAGCACCTGCCAGGCCCTTTATACTCTTCTGCTAACACAGGTGGGATTTGGAAAGAGCCTCGTTCCCTCCTGTTTCCCTTCTGCCTCCTAAGCTTGTGTTTTAGAGCACTGGGGCTTGGGAGGGTTGAAGGTAAACTGGTCTCCGTTAAAAAAATAAAAAATAGGKGGGGAAATTTAGCCCATTTTCACACATTTCCATAGGAGTTCCCTTGCCACCAGCAAGGCCCGTGTGGAAGTGCCAGTGCCTGGTGCCAGGTGGGAGGAGGCGGGAGCGGGGCCGACCTCCCACTCTGCAGGCGGGAGCATCTCAGCACATCCGTCCCTCGGCCATCAGGGAAACGAAACGCAYGGCACGAAGCCCAGGAAACTCTGCTAGCCAGAATCCGGAATTTCCTACTTTCGCTCGGGAATTGTATTTTGGGATCATTTAAACGCCTGGTGTTTTAAGTGCTGTGGCACTGTTCAGCACTGCTGGGGCTTACAAGCGTGCCTAGGCATTGCATTGTGTATGATTTCTTGTTAATCTCACTGCTCCTGGTTCTCTTAAGCCCAGAATGGCTGAGGATCTTGGAATTAGCTCCTTTTCCCTGCCAGCACATGGGTGTCTGAGTTATCTGTATATAAAGAACCAGGATTTATATCTTGGCAGTTTCTGCAAGCGCAAGAAGTTATTTTTATCCTATTTCACTTCTCAAGGCTCTAAAAATTGTTACCTAGGAGCTGCTGGGACCAAGCTGTTCATTCAGGCTTGTATCAGTCAGAAGGAATGGGAGCCACATGTGCTTAGAAGAGGCAAAGCGACTGTATTTTCGTGTGCGGAGAGCTGCCTGAAATGGCACAGCCTGGCGCCCCATTTTGGTTATTTTCATGTCTATAATCACATTAGATCTGGGAAGCTTTGATTGGGCACCCAGGAAACTCCACACCCCTGGAATAGCTCCGGGATTTCGTGGCGATAGGAGCTCACTTATCTGAGCAACCAGGGGCCACGTTTGCCAGAGCAGTGTCTTTGCTGCTTAGGACTGCGCTGCTCAGGCGCCTCTCCTCACAACAGCATCTGGCAGGGATAACAGCAGTGGATCCCAGGAATACTGCAGGGATGCCATAGGGAAGCGCCACAAGCCCATGCTGCCAGTACCTCCGTCCTCTCCTTCTCCTTGTTGTGCTTTTCTTTATCTGACTTCACATCTGGAAGCRCTGGTTTTCCTCTGTTCGGCTCCGGCTCCTGGTGCGGGCCTCTCTGCTTTTGCCGGGCGATGGAAATCCAGGCCGGCTCTGCGGGAACGTCGGAGTCTCCAGTAGTCCCCGGGGAAGGCAGGCTTTGCTCTGCTGGCAGATATTTGGATACATGGTTATTTGAAAGGGAGAAGCAATTAACTTGGGCTCTCGCTTGCTCAGTGCTGCGATTTGAAGGAAGGTGATGAGGCAGGATAAATAGGAAATTTTGTTTGGACTCCAGGAAGCAAGCTTCCTGTTTCCACTACCTTAAGTCCTTAAGTTACTGTTTTAGTGGTCAATAACATCTGGTTGTTTTTTTTTTTTTCAGCTAGACCCACATGAGGGAGGTGCAAAAGCRCCCGCCAAGCTTCACTAAACTACTGCTTTGCCACAGGCTCCTCTTCTGCCCTCCCTCCATCTGCTTCACCCTCTTTTCCTTAGACACGAGCAAGGGCTGCTCCAAAGCCGGGCACAAGGGGCCTGGCGGGACAAGCAGCCCACGGGAGGAGGCACAAACCGCCTGTGTCRTCTGGACACACCAACACCACGGAAATCACCGGCTGCACCAAGGGAACAGCCTCAGCTCCCCACTGGATCCAGCCCCACGTTCCTTCTTGGTTGGCTCCCACTGCACCCAAAGTGCAGTCTGCCAACTAGGCTGGAGCCTGCAGGGCTCCAAAGAGGAAGGAGRGCAGCACAAGCCATGTGGTGGGAGCGACGCCGGGGTCCTCGGAGAAGGTGACCAGTGCTGGTCACCTGTGTCCCCAAGACAACGGGAGGCTCTTGCGGAGCAGGAGTTTAGCACCCAGGTCTGCCTGGGCAAGTGTCGCTGCGTAGTCAGCAGCCTGTGCAAGGAGCGGCAATGAGCGGGGCTCAGCCAGGAGGGGCTCATTCCCGTCAGGACCCCTGGCATGGGAAGAGCCCATTTCTGCTCTGCCACCCAGCACAGTATCCCCTGTGGTGACAGGCACTTCTGGAGGGCTTGCTCTGCTCCGTGTCCTCCCRTGCGCCTCACCACAAACAGCCTGCTTATCTGAGCATGGAAACTTCCTAATGACTAAATCAGAACAACAACAACAACCCGCACATGTTGGCCACGAGAGGAGAGCAAGACGCAGGCAGGAGGCAAGAAGGGCAAGGGGGCAGAGCAAGCGGCTTTGCCAGCTCCTGCGCTGTCCTCATGGGATCCTGTAGGTTCATCTGAGAGGAACAAGCCAGGAAGTCTCTCATAACCTTCTCCTCCTCTCCCATAGACCGTTTGGCTTCATTTTTGTCTCATTTTACAGGATGGCAGAGAATAAGGCTGGGAAAGATGTCRAGATGTCCCCAGGCCATCCTTCATCTCCACAGCAATAGCAGCTGCAAGACACTCTCTCGTAAACTGTTCCCGGACAAACRGGGCTCTCATCGGCTCTCAAAAGCCTCGGAAGACGAGACGGAGATTTTGGTCTCCCCAGACTATCCATCCTAGGAYCTGGCTGTGCTTTCCTACTAATCTTCTTCCCCCGGCTAAGCTAAATTTTCTTAGCTTCAGTTTAAACCCATAACTCCTCCAATATGTCCATTATGGACATGAACAAATTGCCCACGTGGCTCTGTTTTCTTYTCAGTACCCTTTAATGCTACTAGCTTGGCAGACTTACCCCATGTCCTTCCCCTTTCTTTAACCTTTTCTGATTAGCTGCACTCTCTAACTCGCTTTTGCTCCTCATTTTGGCCCAGATCTTCTGCACAGCCTGGTGCTCAAGGCTGGGAGGTGTTTGTTATTCGAGAGGAAACGCTGCCAGCACCAGGTGAAGAGGCYGGATGACCCCGCGTGTCCTGGTGGGGGTATCCTCGACACATCACTCGGCGTGATGACTTCTTTTTATTTTTTTGGGACTATGTGATTGTTGTTYCATATTTTTTTATGAGCTTCAGCTCTCGCCTTTCTCCTCTCCTAGTCCCCATTTCCATCTGGGAATCCGATCCTTTTTTCCAYGTATACCAGTACTTGATATTTGTAATGAAAACGTCCTTTTTTTCTGACTGCATTTCCCGTTTCTCCAGGTAACTGATCCCTGCCGGGGTGCTCTGGGGTGCCCGCGTGCTGCCCGCTGCCGTCTGCGGCCGCCGCGGGCACGCGCTGCCCCATCCAGCCCCTCACGCACGGTGCTCGGGGCCGAAGCCAAGGGGGGGCCGCACGGAGCCCTCCCCGTGCCCCTCACCACGGCGGGGCCTTCCCGCCTGCCTCCGATACCCTCCCGCTCTCCAGCCAGCCTCGCTGCCCTCTCCAGTCCCCCCACTATCGGGAACCTGCCTGGTGCCTTGACCCTCCAGCGATGCTGCTTTCTCGTCTTGGTGATTCCCAACCACCCTTTCTGTTTCCTCCCGTTTTCCCTGTCACTGCCCCGGGAGCTCTTCACACGCGTCGGCTGAACCTCCCCTCGTTCCTGCTCAGCTCCCACCAGGCAATCCCCACAAAGCGACCGCCCTGCTCGGGCCTATTGCTGGCCTGTGCTCTTACTGATCGGTTCTCCTCATGGATTCAGGATTCACCTTTCTGCTGTTTGGATGTGTATTTCCTGGCACAACAGGGCTCCCGGTCTCACTGTGCTGTGGCTGGAGGCCACTTTACAGCAACACTTTTCATAAGGCACTAACTGGAAAGGGAGACACCGGGCAGTTTGGTTCTTCCCATGGTTCTCCCCCAGGAGGAACCAGACCTCCTAGCCACACACATTTAAAGGTAGCTAATTTAGAGCCCTGTATGATCCCCTAAGAGATGGCTTCAGAATGTGCCTGCAACCGTAGCAAAAACCTCTTCATAATCATCCTGAGGGAGTCTGTTTACATCCCCACAGGCGCCACGCAGGCCAGCAGAGCGCTAACACCCACCGAGGAGCCCGAGCTGCTCTGTCCCCCCTGTCACCCTACGACTCTTCCTCTGTGTCACTGTGTTCTGCACTTGCTCCGCAGAAAGTCTTTGCCAGAGGGAGCAAGTCAGGCCAGCCAGAGAGAAGCAAGGTGCTTTCTCCAGCACAAAGCCACCAGCACCTTGCAGCACGAACCAGCTCGGTGGTCAGTACCACCTCGGTGGTCAGTACCACCTTGGCGGTCAGTCAGAGGCAGTGTGAGAGGAGCAGGGGGTGCATTCCCAGCTGGAGAAGGGGGTTTGGGAGCAGACGTGAGCGACTGCTGCAGTACAGAAGGTAACGCAGGCGCTGGGAAGGCGAAACGGACCAGCGGCTSGGGACGATCCAACGCTCCTGTGGACTTTGGAGTCCTGAGGGCCTTAGGCAGCCAGAAGTCTTGCCCAGGCCRGGCCTGCTCGCCCCTCTTGCTCGGTGAGCAAGAAGGATCACCCTGAAGGATCCTTCCCATCCTACCTCAGCTGTCACAAGGCGCTCGGGGCTCCCGCGAGTCGCCGCGTGGCAAAGGCCGGCGCCAGGGGAGGGACGGCCCAGCTGGGAGGGAGGTCGAGGTGTCCCGCGGGAGAGCCCAACGCCTGCGCCCGCGGAGCCGGCAGCCCCTGGCCCCATCAGGTGGACACGGACATGGAGCACAGCTCTCCGTGTGGRAGCGCACAGGGCGCCAAAGGCCAGGCCGGGCGGGCTCGGTCGGAGGCGGCCTGAGGCGCCGGGCCGGGAGCGCTGCTCGTGCTCCGCGTTTCAGTTCCCTTTCCTGCTTTTTACAGTCTTGAGACTTTCCTGGTTGAAGCTCAATTCTGAGCCATGCGCTTGAGCTCTTATTGCAACATTTTAAACAATACGTTACTCAGCTCGTTATAGCTACTTAAAATAATAATGATTCTTGTTGGCAGGTCATTTCTCATTSACTCATACTTTTAATCTCTTGATTGCACCCTTCATATCCTCRAAACTTTTTTGGCCTGAGGTGTTTTGAGAGAAGATCCTTCCCCTCGGAACGAAGCACAGCGATAAATCACCAAAAAACAGGAAAATACCRGGTCAGAACTTGCCAAACTGCTCCACACATAATGTCACCACTTATTAACAATAACATTTCCAGCCTGTTTGAGGTCTGCTGCTGCAGCTTGAAAGCACCCGCGGAGGCTCCCGAAGCCCTTCCTTTAAGCTCCCTCACCTGTGAGTCCCTGAGCGCACGGCGAGTGGCTGGTGCCAGCGCCAGAGCCTCCAGGCTCTCCCAGCTCCTCCAAGCCGGTCCCTGCTCGCTTCCCGCAGCCCCAGGCCAGCCCCACAGGCAGCCCCGCAAGCCACGAGAGCTGCATCCACCTTCCTGATGGCCACCCTCGGAAAGGAAGGACAAGAGCCCTTCCCTGCTGGGTCCGACAGGAGCTGGGCTGGCTGGCCAGGAACCTGTTGAGCTTTACAGGGAAAATCATCTCACAGCAGTCCTACTAACTGCACGTATCTGTTTCCTTCAAAATCTTATTAAAGCTGAATTTGTTTTTTCTTAAACACTGGAGACCTGATTTTTCAGGTGGACTTTTTCCTGCCCACAGGCCATGGAAACGAGCAGGCAAGGATGATGTTGGGATATTACATTTTAACGTGTTTCTGACTAGTTGCACGGACAATAAGCTACAACATTGATTTTTATGTACAAAAGGAGCATAAGGTTAACTTATTATTGTATATTGGTTTATACATACATACACACAAAGAGTAATCCATATGTAACTGTCTACTGACAGATACACCAGTATATTCCAGTGTGGGTAGGAGGGTGAGTAGGGGTGTATGTGTATGCCTGTCTCCATGTGTAGCATACATAGACAGCCATGGCCAGGGCATCTCAAACAGCACCCTGAGCTTTAGGGATGTTTTTTTAGAGATAGTCTCAGATACCATACCTATTTCCTTTAAACGAGAGAGTCTTTGTGTGTACAAAATATAGCACAGATGTTTTATAATATTTACATCTTCTGGTGTCTGAAAATGAACATCTTAACACCTACAAGGGCTGCAAAGAGTGGTTACTCTTCCTGTACATCTGTGCAGGGAATGGTCAGGAGCAGAATATTAGAGCCCTTGGAAAGTCGTGGCTTCACTAGCCAGCAAAGCTCACTTCTGGGTTCCCTGCATATTTTAAAAGCAAACATCCTCAGAACTAATGCAAACAAGTTGACACTGGGAGATAAAACTCCCTACATACAGCAGTGTCATCATGTTGTAACACTCGTTTTTCGTGCATATTTCAGTCCACATTGTTCCATCCTTGCTCACTAGTAAAACACCGGTTATGTTAAGCAAGGCTTTAAAAATGCATATTGGCATTTAGGGTACCCCGGCCTACATATTTGCCTCTGTTTATTAAATCACTACATGCATTTGTCTTAGCATAGGCATCCAGAGCCCTAGTTTTGGACAGAGCAATCCTAAAAAAAMCTTGGCAAACTACCTCTGATGTTTCTTTCTCCCCTAGGCTGACCTAGAAGGGATGTGACTTTTGGCTGGATGTACAACACTGCTGCGAGGAGCCTTTTAACACACGAAATCGCAATGTTACTGCTGGGAAAGAGCCAGGTCGCAAAAGAGCCGGACACAGCCTAAAAACCCAACAGCTTCTGAAAAAGAGGGAGCCTCCTTTTGAGCTATCCACAGGACAGCATTGAAGCAATGTCCTTTATGTAGAGAGAAACATTTTTCTTGTCGTTTCAAAGACTGGATTTGCTGGACAACACCCACCAGCCCCGCTCACCATTGGCATTCACCACCTCTCCCCGAGCTCCTTCCCTCTAGAAGAGGGTCCCCCTGCTAGAGCTCCCCAGTCACGGAGCTTATGAGGTCCCAACACGCGCGTTCACACTGGTGCTGCCCACAGCCCTGCTCTTGGAACAACCCGTTAGTTTGTGCTCCTGGGTTCTGCTCCTGCGGGGACACACAGAGCAAAGCATGAGCCTCATGGAACACTGGATGCTCTTTCTGCTTTTAATTCTGGCAAAGGTTTGTGCCTCGGGCAGCCGGCACAGCCTGGGCAGCCCTGCAGGACGCGCTGCGGAGAGGGGCTGCGGACACCCGCACGCCTGGGTTGCGCCAGCAGCCTTTGCTGTTAGTTCTCCAGACTCGCCGCAAGCTAAAGAATCACACAGGTTGGTTGAGGTTGGAAGGGACCTCTGGAGATCATCCAGTCCAACCCCCTGCTCCAACAGGGACACCCAGAGCACGGGGCACAGGGCGACATCCAGGCGGGTTTGGAAGATCCCCAGAGAAGRAGACTCCAYAGCCTCCCTGGGCAGCCTGTGCCAGGGCTCTGGCACCCGCATGGGAAAGAAGCTCTTCCTCACATGCAGATGGAACTGCCTGTGCTTCAACTTGTACCCAYTGCCCCTTGTCCAGTCACTGGCCACCACTGAGAAGAGCTTGGCCCCTTCCTCCCTACATGAGCTCTTCAGCTATTTACACACGTTGATCAGATCCCCTCTCAACCTTCTCTTCTCCAGGCTAAGCAGGCCCGGCTCCCTTAGTCTTTCCTCATAGGAGAGACACTCCAGTTCCTTCGCCATCCTTGCCAATGAAGCTGGCAGCAGAGGAGCCGAGCTGTTCCCGCGCGCCCACCACAGCGGCAGGGGATCCGAGTGGCTCCCGCAGGGAGCAGGGCTCCCGGCAGGGCTCCCAAGCTCGGAGGGGAGGACAGGGCAGGCTGCCAGCTGGAAGAGCGGCCRGCAAAACAAGAGAAGGACTTTCCCAAAACCCCAAGGCCGGAGACTGTCCTTAAGCCCCATGCCCCGCGGAAGCCCTAGGCTGGTCAGGCTGTTCTGATTGCCGCTGCTTGCGGCTGCAAGACGCGCTCCAGGGCCACGAGGCTCAGGCAAATGCTCCACGGAGCTCAGCGTGACACTTCTGCAGGGCTGCAGACGGCTTCCCTCGCTGCACAGCGCAGCACCCTCATGCCCCGGGGCAGTGCCCTGCTGCTGCTGCTGCTGCTGCTGCTGCTGCTGCAGAGCTTCCCCAAGGACCAGGGTGATGCGCCTTGGGTGGAGCTGGATAAAACCCCCGCCAAAGTTAGGGCTGTGCCGGGGAAACACGAGACGTGGGCACCGCTCGCTCCCCTGCGACTGGAGGGCAGCCAGCTCAGGCTCATGCAGTAACTTAGGACAAGGAGGTGTTTGATCGAACGGCAGTGGAGAAGGGTCTGCAGGGAGGTAAAGAGGGACTTGCGTCAACCCCGCGCACTCTGCTTCATACTGCAAACCAAACGTTTTCAGTCTGGCCACTCCACAATATCAGAATCCATTACAAAGCTATTCCAAGCTAGAAATATGTAGAAAACTAGCAACTTTGCCTCAGGTGTTAGAGTAACAGCAGTGGGGCAGTAAATAAGGAAGAACTAGCATTACACAGCAGTCTGAACTGCAATCCTGGGCCATACACATACCAATTCCCTTTAATTATGTTAGATGGAGAGAAGCACATTTAGAGCAGGGCTCTCACCAAGCAGCCCCACGTTGTGCTCCAGGCCGTGCACCCTGCCAAGCACAGGGACCAGCTCTTGCTGCCAGGCACCACTTTGCACGGGGCATCCCTGTGCATCCAGCACGGGGGCATCCAGCGCCTGCGATCTCCTCTGCTCCTCCTGCACCAGGACTCGCTCCAGGCACATGGCACTCRGCAGGACAAACAGGACATCAGAGGACACAGGAATGCTTGTAACTCCAGAGCCTCCGTGCCGCCTGTTCCCARCCCTCCATCCTCCAGCATGCCCGACCCTACAGCGTTGGCTTCCTCCTCCTCCTCTGTTCCCAATGTGTCCCTCCTAAAAAGAGCAGGAAAGAACCCTGACCACAGCCCATCTTCATTGATTACAGAAGATTTGAGGATCGTTTTAAATAACCAACTGCTCTCAGGGCAGGGCAGTGCGGAAAACGTGTTTAGGGCAGTATAGGGATCATACAAAGGGAGACTTCCTTTGCTGTGGGGAGGCTGCCTGGGTGGCCATGAAGTCCCATCAGACAGCCAAGGAACCTCCTCCTCTGGCTGCCGGGAGAACAGGAATTTGTAAATGGGAGCCCTGCAAAGACAGCTACAAGGCTACAACCAGTTTCACTGGGGGCCTCCAGACGCTGCCTGCGGGGCCAGGAAGAGGCTTCCGCCACGGCGCAGGACAGCGGCCTTGCTGCATCCCGAGGCCCTTCCCTGCAGCGCTCGTCCCGCTGAGCTCGGAGCCCGAGCTCCAGGYGCTGGGAGGCAGCGGGCGCCGCGCGGCTGTGCCGCTCTCAGAGCTCTCTGCCAGCTCCGACTCACGCGCTCAGCGCCAGCCCCGTGACCACGCGGGCTCAGGGCAGGGAGAAACATCCCCCACGTGTCGGAAGACCCAAAGAGCTTCCTTGCCCTCTGGCCTTTCTCTGAAGGGAAGAGCAGAGCTCTCCTGTTAGAACTGTTTGTATCCTACCTAACTCGCTTCCTGACCTTGCAAATAYGTCGGACACTGCTGCCACTTTGGGTCTTCTCTGGTCCCTGCCTGTGGGACACTAATTTTGTCTCCAGAAGTCTCAAGAAGACTGGATTTTTCACTCTAACCCAATTACATTTTGGCTTATCATRTAGACTAGAGGGTCTCTTATGGGCTCTTCTGGCTTTAAATGCCATGAAGCCACAGGGTAGCCAACTTCTGTTTTTGAACAGGGAGTAAGTAATGATAAAGACAGACAAGCAAGTAAGCAAAGCTCATAGGAATCAATGAACAAGGAGTGTGTTGCGCCTGCTGGGCAATTAGTAGTGCTTCTCCCTCACAACCATGGTGAAGAAGGTCTAGAGGTCCGAGCCACCCACCCACACAGAGCTCTACTCTTACTGGGTGCTCCTGGCTCTTTGAACAAGGCTCTGAAACACAAAAGTCCCCATTAAAATATCTTATTCTCTCTGCTGCTTCTCTCCTGCTGCTGTTTTGATAGGTCTTCTCAGCATGGAGGAGTCAGGCAGCAGCCTCACGGGAGGCAGAGCCGCCAGCTCCCACTCCCCACCCTTGTGCTGCACACAACGGGCGCCTCGCACGCAGGGCYGTTCCTCAAGAGTTACGGGGGCTTTATAAGGCACCAGAGTCTTACCAGGCACTTTACCAGGACTTGACTTTTTCTCCAAGTCTCTGTCTTCATTTCTGGATTCAGGAGACTGAGTGACTTTGTCCTGTCTCTCCCTGCTTGCACTGGTATTTGGAACAGTTACGTTYTGCAGGACAGGCTTCTTGGGCAGTGGAGGTTTGCCGCTCATCTGATCCGAGGACTTTGCTTTGGATTTGATGTTATCATTCAAAGAACCACCAATATTTGCATCATCCGTCTTTTTGATCTGTGCCCTTTCACCTTTGGGAAACAAAGTCAATGCTTCATTTTCCAAATTAATCTCTTCACTGTATATTTTAATCCCTTTTGATTCGTGTGAAGAGCTGTCTCCAAATTTCAAGGAGAGTGAGGTGGATCTAAGTTTTACTTGAAAAGGACTTTTATCTTCGCAGTTGGGCTGACTCTGCGATACCACAGAGGAATCACTGGAGMCTGGGCCTGCACCAAGAGCCTGGGAGACAGAGCCAGCCAGCGTTTCCRCACATGGGCCTGTGCTCTCACCGCTGCCCTCCGGCACCAAAGGCTGATCTTTGTTGCCGCTTTTCCTCTCCTCCGCATCTGACACCACCTGCAAATCTGCTTTCCACATCTCATTTCTCAGGGATGTTTTTGCTTTGGACAGGAAGAATCTGGTGTTCAATGGATTTTCACCTGCTGAGCTTTCTGGGAAGTGCAGGCTTCTGGTCCCTGGCCTTTCTCGTGCAGAGGACACAGAAAACCTTCTCAATGCATTGAGTTCATGGACTGCTTTTTCTGCCTTCTTCCCCAAAACTTCCTCCTTGTGGACCAATAACTGACAGTTCTTATCAGAAGGCACTGCCTCTTGTGTATTCTTTGTTTTCTCTAGATCCCAGGAAGCAGATGATCCCACCTCCATTGAAGAAGTAGGATGTGGAACGTGGGAAGGGACAGCAAATGAGTCCATGTGCCGGGAAGAACCTATGGGAAACTGCCGGGTAGGTTCTGACAACACAGCAACCTCTTTCTTTGCTTCTTTATTACAGGATGCTTCCACATTATTACAGGGCACTTCCACATGTGTCTGATCTTCCTGTTTACTTTCTTCTGAACTGTCCAAACAAACAAGATTATGTTTATTAAGTGAAATATCCTCTTCAGATGCTGCTTTGCATACTGCAGGTACAGTAGAGAGCTCCTTATGCTCTTGATCTAAAGTATCAACTGACACATCACACTTATCCGCAGACAACACAGCCAGTGTTTCCGCGGGATCTTTCCGCTCTTGTATTTCTCCGTCTAGACCGGAGCAGGGAGAAGTTGCCTGGCCTTCCCCTCCCAGCAGCAATGGGGAATCAGGCTTCGTGCAGACAGTTTCCTGTGTTGGTTGGCAGCCCTCGGGTTCATTCTCTGGCAGCAGGGCTTCCTGCACCACGGCAGCCTCGGGCGCGGGGTGAGTCACTGCTGCGCTCAAAGCAGCGGGAAGGTCCTGGGGCATCCTGGGCTGGTGCCAGGGAGCCGCATCCTGCGCTGCAGCTGTGCCGCACGGCAGCTCTTGCTGCCTCCTTTTCAGCAGAGCATCTGGAGGCTCTGTCTGCRCCTCTCTGTCATCCTCCTCCTCTTCCTCTGGGGTACAGCTCAAATCAGTCAGAGATTCAGACCGGGTCCTCTGGAACAAAGACATGCAGAAAAGCCCATCAGCACGTGCAGATTCACTCCTTCCTTCCCTTTTATTGTTGAATTTACAGGCTGAGATCTCAGAAAGGCAACACTTGCCTTCAGTGAGAASCACGCTGTTTTCATGACCTGCATCCTGGATGCTTACTTGGCTGGGCAGATCATGGGATAATACATTTAACCAATAYAAAAGCAATCAATGACACTTCATTCTGCATGAGTGGTGCTTTCATGCCTCCATAGATAGGAAGTTCATCAAAACAGTGGCCACTGGACTGTCCTTGGCACTTGATGCCCCACAACATGCTGGATATGCTGTGTTGCTCTTGGGCAAAAAGCACCACTTGAAAGAGAAAAATCCACCCCTTTGTATTTTGCTACTCCATAACAGGATTAAAAATAAAACTACCCATTCTTTCCCAGATATAGCCTTGAAAAGGCAAGTGTACACAGAAAGAGAGCAAAGAAACCCTGCTGAATAAGTCCTTGAGGTTATGACACACTATGCCAGCTGAGGATCTATCCCCATATGGCAATTGTCTAATCCCACTGACACAGCATTCAAATAATGTCTCCCTTATGCGAAGTCTTTCTTTTTTTCTTTCAAAAGTTAGACTATCTGATGAAAGTTTAAAACACAGTACAGTCATCTGCGAATTCTTTGGGACTGAGCTTCAGGTAAGCCTCTAYAAATATGTACTTAGCACTGGCTAAATGTACAGGATTATTCCCAGGCATGTTATAAAGCTGTTGAATATGCATTTTCATATGGTGCCTGTATTATGAGCTTACTGAGTCACTGTAGTTTGGTGGGTAAATATGTGCTTTGGGTGTGGGCCCTAATTCTAAGACCACAAGACTCGCACTCTGAAAACACTTTTAGGACTCACATAATGTCCAGATTTGCAAAGACAATTGCAAAGACAACCCTGGAATGTTACTTGTGTTTGCAGCCCATATCCAGTGAGGATCCAGGAATACAAAAGCAGGAGGTGTTAGTTAGCAACCAGGAGCAAAATGCACAGGTAAAAGTGGGCAGGCAAACGCTTAAAAACTGTAATTTCTTAGCAATAGGTATAAACATTCTCTATGGGAAACCATGTGGGCTCAATCATCTGGCATCTTAAAACAGACAAAGGAATGAGGTTCTTAATGTTAAGCAAGCCCATTTAATGGCTTTGGTGTGTTTAAAACACTGATGGAAACCCCAGATAATAAAGTGGAAATGCTGTAGTAAGAATTGTAAACTTCAGGTTGAAAATGGGAGAAAAGGTGACTCATTAAATAATCTCTGTCAAAAGATGCAAAAAAAAGACCCAGATAAAAAGTGTTTTGAATGATGGTTTGAAACCCAACAGTTTCAGTTATACACATTTTTTCTCTGTGAAGACACGTTTTTAAATTTCTGTAGAGCACATAAAGGGCCAAGCTTGGAAAGAAAGCTGAATGCAGAAGTCCTAATGACCACTATTTGGTTCCAAGTAGCAGGTCATAACTTACCTCTGTAATTTCTGAAACTATAATCCCAATGCTGTTTGATAAGCTAAACAAAAAAAACAAACAAAACTAAAACCAAATACGACGTCTCTCAAAGAGTCAAGATTTTACAGGATCTTTCAGTATAGGAAAGTGCACAAGTTGATTATCATTTTTTGAAAAGGTAAAATTTTTAAAGAAAAAGCAGTCAGCCTCAACTTCTGCATCATGGCCAAAACAGTACATTGTACTGCACAGTAATGTTAGGAAGAAATCTTCACATAAACTGCTGTACCAAGAGAAGTAACCAGTAATCACATAACATTTATTCTGTGCTTACTGACTACTCCAGAAACATATTAAATAAAGCTATTAAAATCCCACTAAATATCAATGCACCCATCTGACTTTTTTTAACCAGTCTGAATTTGGATATGAAATCCAGTCAGAAATTCCAGATTTTTTTTCAGATATGACTTTTTTTTGTGTGCCTTTAATTTTTTTTTCATAATTACCTGAGGAAATCTTCTCATTTTACTGGATCTCTGTTTCCGGGGTTTTATTAAAAGTTTATGTTTAGCAGCAGAATTATCCAAGCAAGAGGAGAGCTCAGGTGGAGCATCAAAATCAGCAGTGGGCGAGATGCTGCTGTCAGAGAACCTTGGACCTCCAGTTTTAGCACTTCCATGCCTAGGGATCCGCTGCCCGGCCGCAGATTGCGGTCTAGACGGACCCAGCGTGACCTAAAACAGAAATAGAGATTCCCCAAATGCAGAATCCGACACATAAACCAATCCATGAAAATAACAAACCTACAGGGAAGGAGGCCTGCTTATTTTGTGGGTTTTGGGTTGGTTTATTTTGTGGCATTTTGTACTTGCCTTGGTTTCTTCCTGACTTCTTTTTAAAATACAGTGCATTTCCTGATATTGCCTATGGAACACTAGTGTTGGCAATTCTGCATTTTTAGCAGCGAGAATATCCCGCTGTATAGCCCAGCGGGAGAGAACAAGTCACATTTAACTAAAAGATTTAACGCACAAAACTATACGATCAGCATGGGTTTAGGAAATGCAGTTATGAAGAGCACTCAAGTGCCCATCCTAACGGGTACATTTCCGTCCTGGGTCTCTCCTATAGCATCTGTCTGGACTCCTATCCACAGTTGCACTGGTCCAGAGCATCTCTAACTTCCTACATTTCATCAGTTCCCTTCCARCTCTACCATATCCTCTTTAGGAAAAAAAGAATCAAACATCAATGGCATTAACAGTTCAGTTACCTTCTTTTTCTCTTTATTTATTTGTATTTGCAAAATAAGGAGGGAGCTTACCCTGAAGCATATTTGATGCACAGACTATTTTAGGGAAGRAAATGGTGGGCAATCCCTACTAGTGGCCTGGAACTTCCAACCTGACCAGTAACCCATCCAGAACTACCTTCTGGATGCCCCCAAAGGATGTGGTACTTTTGTGAAGCTGAAATTCTGAAATTCATCTCTCCTGAGTACCTCAACAAAAGCCACCCAAGTCTGGGGCTGATGCAAAAAGACAGAACTTTGTGCAAATGACTCTTTAAAAATAAGCTTTCTTTTCTCTTTGATTCAGTTTGTGTAAGAAGGTAAAATGGTATTTCGAGATATCTGTCACAAWATTAAAATGACCTCTGCCAACTCTTGATAACAGTCCTCTGAAAGCTTGAAAATCCAGTGCTTTTCRTTACGGAAGTTTTCCTTCTTTGTCATGCCCCATCCAGCTGGACAGAAGACTTTTGGAAGTCATATTTTTATTGAGGGGAATGGCTAGGGGAAGGGAAGAGCTATAGAGTGTTTATTTTATTTTGGCAGAAAAAAAGCGTCAGCATTTTGTGCATGCAGAGTTCTGCATATGCATTGCAGTCAGAAGATAGTCTGGAATACAGCTAGGGCCAAGATAGTGTGGGATACAGCTAGGGTCTGCTAYCCCTTCCTCTACATTTGGGGAAGAAGTCCCACTGATTTTAGTGGAGGCTGGATCCACAGCTTCTGATCACGCTTTCTGTTAAGGAAAAGGTACAAGAGCAACAAAAAGCACCTCACTCRGGCATGCTGAACTTGATGCTCTTGCTAATTTGTAGTAGGGTTTCTCTGCACTGTCTGCAAGGTGGTACTCAAACATGACTAATGTACAACAACGATACAGGGCTGCATTATACATTAGTGCCTAGCAGTGAATACATTGACATTTCAGCTCCCTGATAAAGATACAAGCCATGTTCTCTTTCAAGGCCTATTATTATTTGCCTCTCCTCTCCTTTCTTTTCCTGGTTTTCCTTGCTTCTTTTTTGCCTTAAGAACTTGCCCTTCTCACTGTCATTGTTCAGCATTGGTCATTACGCTGGAAAAGCAGGAATCTGGTTGGCTACTCCAGTTAAATTTCAGCTGGTCGAGAGACTGCCAGGTCTGTGCTGGCTGCAGAGACTGCCTGGATGGTAAAATCCAGCTCTGGCTAAGCCTGGGGGAGGAGGCAGGGCCAGCAGAGCCCTTGGCCCAAACCCCATGCTCACATGGCTCCCCTCTGCTTCAGTTGCTTGCACGGGGGATCATCACGTGTGGGGCCAAGAGGAAGCCCCATTTCCAGAGCGGGGATGGGATGCTCATAAAGGCTCCTTTCTCTCTTCCAGTTAAAAAAGCTTCCAAGACACTGCAAGGTCTTGTTGCCAGCCAAAACCTCGGATCTGTGATGAGTGTATTGCCCTTGAGGCACCTACCGACCGGCCATCGCGTCTCCTCCTGACTAGCAGCAGGTCTGTTCCCTCCAAAGCGCCAGCTGGGCTCCGCATTCCGGCAGGAATGTGTTCCTGTCGTGCTGCTGTCTGGATTGCTTACATGGGACCGGGATGCTCGGAGCTAACTCGTGGGGGGACATGGAAAAGCTGCCCGACCAAAGTCACACAGCGCCTCCGCAGCGGGAGAGAGAAGCTAATGGAGCTATGGGGAGGCATAAACGCTCTTTCAGTGAATATACATCTGGACTGGACAAATATTTTTACTGTAAGCCTATGCTGATTTTCMAGAAATGCTTTCTTCATATGTTCCATTTTTTTCTTTAAGATATATAAAGACTTCACTGTATAAAGCAGTTTTTCAAATACCTTCAAATAAGTCTATCAAGCAGGGCCAGAAATGTTTGCTGAGCCCTGCTGCAGCTGCTGTTAAAATGCCTTCTACATAATTACCAAGAAATGGTCAGCTTGGGACCAGCTTCTTTATTTCCCTTCTGCAATTTTCCTCTATCCCTTCTCCTATTTCCAGAAAATGTTTTCCATTATACCCCTGTGTTGTTTCCACTATGACTCCAGCTGCAGACAACTGAAAGGGACTCTTCAGAGCCCTTCAAAACCACTCTTTAATCAGCCACAACGTGTGAGTGCTGACTGAAGAAAATCATCTATTTGCTGGTTGTTGAGTCCTGAAAACATCACTGAAGCAGAATTCACAGCTCACGCTGGCCCATGTGGCCCAAATCTGACTGAATTAAACTGACTATAGTCAGTTATATCTGACTAAAGACTGAATCCCAGTATCCTGGGCTGCAATATCAATCTCTGTCATCAGGAAAACTGTTTCTGTATCAGTGTATCAGGTAATATTGTATTTAAATTAAGGGTCTGGGAGGATACTGAAAGATCTACATTTTGTTCAAGCCTGCTTAGCAAACCTGGTCCCACACYCCGTGTGCATAACTTAACCACCCTTTACTGCAGTTTCTCATTTGAAACAAGAGATACCCCTCCTCTTTGTGTCCAAATCTGGTTGGTTTTGAGGATCAAATAACATCCGTCAAATTTCTGAAGGACATGAAATATGCTAGAAGTTTCAGTTACTATTAGCAGGAGATTATTTGGTGCTGGAGAACTATATTGATAAACAATCACATCTTTTGAATGTTAGAAAGATAGCCATTGAAACAGCAAAGCATATGGGCATGCATTTACAAACACAGAAAGTTATTTTTGCGGCTGACAGACAATAAAGTAATATTTATACCTTACATTGCTTTAAAAGATTAATATACATAATTGCTTGGCCCTTAATACATTTGGCAGAAGTTACCTGTTCTTCTTCTTCACTGCCTGTTCCAGCTAAACTCAAAGAGCTAAGGTGCTTGTGAGAGTCAGAGAACTGTGGGGTGGAATGAGGAAGAGATTCAGTAAAGATGACAAATGAGACAGATGTACCAGCAGAAACCATCTACACAAACTGCACACAACACCGACAAATTGTTTTTCTCTAYAGTCTTAAGGATTAGCAAGGACATTGCAAACTAAGTACAAAGGCATGCAGATAAAATCAGAAATAACCTGTAACAAAACTATCATTTAAAAGAAAAARCTTCAGATTCTTATATATTTCTTTCTACCATACCAGCAGAGAAAAATACYAAGGAAGAGACGCTAATCAGCATGTTTGAGAGAGACTACAGATTTTTTAGCCTTTTTTTATGCCTAGCAGCTCTCTGTAGTCCCTGAACACCCACATACCCCCAAATCTCGCCACAAAAACACACCCTCTCTTTCCTATTTCTGCATATTCTGGCATGATCTTCGTATTTCAACAGGAAGAGATTTTTAGTAGCTGTTTGCACAGAGACATCACTTTCCCACTTTGAGTAAGTATATCTGAATGGTTCYGAGGTGAAGCAGTAATAAGACTAGTGACCCAAATATATATTTTTTTCTGCCTTCCATACAAGGCTGAGATAAGCCATTAAACGCTGACTTACATCAGTACCAGAACTACTCACTCCTGTTGTGCCTGAATTCAGGATTTCATGGAGCAAAGATGTTTCTGGGGGACTCCTGGGTAATCCGTCGTCTTCAGAGCTGGTGCCAGCATCCTCTGAGCGCTTTCCATGAAGCCCAAATGGAGGTGGAGGCCCCAATTTCATGTTGTGCTGTAGTTTCAGCTACAACGTGGCATAAAATACATTAGTGTGAAAGTGATGGAGCTGCCCCACTGTGCTTTTTAGTTTATGACAGTAAGTTACCTTCATTTTAACTTTACAACTGGATGATGCCGAGCACRGGCAACCTCCCTTTAGAAATGTTCTTACGTGGACAAGCAACCCATCYATTAATAACTACTGTCTTAGCAGAACTGAGATATAATATGGCTTAGTTGACAAATTCAACATTCAATGTAATCTGCAGATGATAATTACTTAGTATTCAAATGTTCAACTATAAAGGCTATGAAAAAAAAAAATCAAGCCTGGGAAGACACCCCATCTCTTGGGTTGGAAAGATGTACGTGGTGTCAAGTACCTGTAAAGCTCTGATTCGATCAGAGACGTTCTCCTGAGAAAAGACTCTCACTGGCCTGGCGGGCTCCTGCCCTGTCTCGGGGATGAAAATGCTGTCGTGTGACAAAGCTCTGCTCCCCATAATGCCTTTGTGGGTCCTAGAATAACACAACAGAGAGCGAAAGTAACTGAGCAGGTTTTGTCAGTCCTCTTGCCATCTTAACTCGGATGAACTTGTGAAAATGGGGTAGAGGACAAATGTGCACCTCCCTACACGGCATGTGTGATTCCAAACTCCTCGCTGCACACACCACCAGCGTTCCGGCCAGGCTATGCAGTGCCATAAAAACTAAGCCAAGAGCTGCACGATGGCACCTGCGGGGCGAGCAGTCTACATGACACCTGGAGACCGTGTGGCACCAGCAGCTGCGCTCTGCTCTGCTCCATGCCATGGGGCTGCCCCTTGGCTAGGGGTGYGGATCCCATTGACCACCTGCAGCCCAGGCGGGCCAGCTCCTTGCTGCAGTGGTAACGTGTCTGGCAAATGAGCCAATGTTCCCCAGGAAGGTTAAACTGCCTCCTGTCCAAGGGTGGCACAGGGCTCGATATGTCCCTGCCATACAGGTCACTAACAAAAACAACCCAGCAAGGTGAAGCTACCCGACAGCATCATTTATATGATACTTCCCAGCTTCTCCTGMATCAAGACTGTGGGGCTTTTCCCTAATGGGCTTGTGGGAGATGTGTTTTCCACGGACATTCTTTGTGGTCTAGAGAAAGGAAGTAGGGGACTGCTTTGTGGACAGCTCCTTTCACAGTCTCTGTCCTGCTTCTGACACATGCGCCATGTAACTCCTTCGGAAAGCTCCTCTGTGGGGCATTAACCCCTGGGTACTCCAGGGGAGATGCAGGGGCACTCACCTAGATGCTAGGAGATCCGTGGTGCTCCACTTAGCTCACCGCCTAACTGAGCAGAGATCAGATACATAGGCACATGGCATTTCTTCCACAATGCCCCTCTTCTACATTTTTTCATACAAGACAGGTATGAAATCGCAAATCTAAATACCAAATTGTCTCGATTCAAGCAACTATCAAGCTAATTGAAGAGATTATTTAGAAAAAAAAAAAAGAGCAACTATTTTTGGATCCGAGGAACTGCTGTCATAGGGACTATTCAGAAACATAAACAAACACAGTAGAGAGTAACATTTTCCTCATAATGGCTGCTATAAATACGCTTAATAAAAGCACAGGAGGAAAAGTCGATGTGTATTCCTGCCGCAGAAGGAAGGAAAGCCTGGTGCTGCGGTTTGATGCATTAGAGACATTAGAAGAACAATTTATCTAAGTGAGAATGCGATCTCTGTCACGCAGCCAAGGTCACGGGGCTCTATGGCAATTTGCTGAGCGCCAGTCAGGGCTGCTCCACGCGCCAGTTTGCCCAGCAGACACGGCAGGCAGCTCAGCTCCGCCGCACGTGCYCGGGCACTGCGGCAGGCACCGCCGCTGCCGCTCTCCTCCTGCACCCCACGCAGCTCCCAGAGCTCCGCTCCACGGCCCCCCGGGTTACCAGTGCTCCAAGCCATTCTCCTTTCCTTCCAAGTGTTTCCTGGCCTTGGTMTGTTTAAACAATTACTCAGAAACAATGAGGTACTAACGCTGCCAATGTGGCTCAGGAACAGGGCCAGGAGAGGCAGGGGCTGCACCCAGCCGCACACGACCTTGTGGAGCAGCGAGGGCAGAGCTGATCTCACCACGCAGCTCTCAAAGCTGCTGCTGAGGGAAAACGCTGCAGTCTGCCCCGAGCCCTGATGCTGCCAGCCTGGAAACCCCAGGATTGCAGCGCCAACGAAGCTGGACTAACCTTACTGTTGCCCTTACACTAACCACACACACGCACGCACACATACACGCGTCTGTTGATAGATTTCCTTCAGTTGTCTGGCGCTGCCTAGTGGCCTTCCTGCAAAATGTCTTTTGTAATGGGCTGGATGGCTCCTTTCCCAGTCCCTACCCAAAACAGCATCGCTCCAGTGGCTGCTAGTGCCTCAGAAAACTGATGCTGGTACTTGAGAGACCCAGCGCCCAGTAACGCAAGAACTTTCTTTTTAGGCAGCTGCAGGACTATTCTATCCATCTGTCTATCCAA
Source organism: Nothoprocta perdicaria (assembly GCF_003342845.1). Taxonomy (NCBI): domain Eukaryota; kingdom Metazoa; phylum Chordata; class Aves; order Tinamiformes; family Tinamidae; genus Nothoprocta; species Nothoprocta perdicaria. Next base: position 851,421 of record NW_020454794.1, read on the forward strand.
TTAAAAAATTGAGCTTTTTACCACGTTTCTTATGCTACCATTTTGGAAAAAAAACTAACAGATAAGATTTTTGGGGGTGCCTGGGATTTTGCAGAGGTGCTCGGGTACCCAGGCTGCTGTTCTCCTCAGGTAACTTGCCATTGCAACAGAGGTATCTACAGCAGACCCCATCACCCCAGGCTCCTCTTTACAGTCCATGGTGAGAAATGGGCACTTTCAGAGCAGGGTTCATGCGACCTGCCTTGGATATCCACACAGGAATGCCGTGAGTCACATCTTAGCAATGCGGATTTCCCTGTGCTGGCTGTAAAAGCCAGCTGGGGTGACTAACTCGGATGCAGAATCTACCCTTTGGCCAGATATGGGAAATTAAAGCTCACACAAGCTCTGGTCCATGCTCATTTCAGTGGGGTTCTTTCCGTTATCTCCTCCTTGCTTTTGAAAACATCCGTAAAACATTAAACCTCAACATTTCTTGAACTGCCTTTAGGAGACGCACTTCAGAGGCACAACACTGCTCTGGTAAGACATAAACTGGGTATCTGGTCCGTACTTGAAGAGGGGAATTACATTCCCTTGAAATGATAACGCAAGGTTTATTTATGCTTAAATGAAAGCTTTTAAAATAATTATTTCCTACTGCAAGCCATCCGCCACGCTTGCAATTTGTCTCGCATCAGCCATTTTAATTTGTACTTTCCTTAAGCAGACAACTGTTCAGGAATGTGGCAACAGGAGTAAAAAGAGGAGGAAATGTGGGGGTCTCCTTAACCCATAAACACCCTCACGGTTCCTCAGCTGTTTAGTATCCCCAGTCCAAAGACTTACTCGAGTTCATCTTCAGAATCGTAACCAACGTGWGTCCCTTGTGAGGCTGCGACGTCTCCTGTGGACTGGAAGAGCTTCAGGCTGCTGTTCCCGGTAGGTGACAACGTCTCTTTCCTTTTCTTTTTACCAAAGAACTTCTTGAAAGATATGAACTTCGATTTTTTCTTCCCTAAGTAACGAGACACAAAGATGATGCTCCTGGCAGCGTTTGCAAGCTTTAGGAACAACAATAAAATTAAATAAATTCATAAGTGGATTTTTTTCCTGGATGAGGCAACGCGCTCCACTCTTGTATTAAATCTTTCAGGTCTATGCAGTTACCATGAAATTACTGTTACCTCGGAGAACGGATTGCAATGTTGATGACACATAAGAAGCAATCTATGTTGCAGGTATTTTCTACTAGAGTTTCCACATGGCTCTTGAGATAATTAGATCACTAAAAAAAAACCACCTTTAACATTGACTACCTGGGATATAGAGAAGAAATTACAACTTGGAAGCACTGCCTTTGTTCAGCAAGCTAAATAGTGAAGATAAGGACAATGTTGTTACCAAAACCAATTTAAATGTAGAAATGGTTTACTTAGGTGGAATGTGCAGTGTCRGGAGGCTACTGCTTTTATAGGATCAGCTTTATTGTACGTTCCAGAATATTTTGAATGGTAATTATGAGACTCAATGGATCACCAAGTATTAAAATGGGAATGAGGCAATAATCCTGAAAGGCAATACAGGTCTCCTGACTGAGAGAGGATCTGAATTAGGAACAGTTCCACAACCCAAGAAGAAAAATATTGAAAATGAAACCAGCACTTTGGAGAAAACATCCCCATGACCTGTACATGGCCTAAATAAGGGCCCATGACAGCACTGCAAGATGCTCCTGCCAGCATTTCAGACAGTGCTGGGTCATACTGCTCTGTTAAAAAAAGGTAACTTTGCTACAAGACACTACAAAAATCTTAGACAATGTGAAAGACAGAACAGCCTTGACAACAGAAAAATAGAAAGGGAGGACATATTTTCTAAAACCAGCAGAGTCACTTCTGTGATAAAGCTAAGATTTTGAAGCTCCAAAATTCGTAACGCTTCATCCACGGGGGAAAGCAGCAATTTTACCTGAATTGTCCTCTCCAAATCCTTCACTCTCTCGCACCTTAGGGTCCATTATCCTCCTGGAACTTGTGTGACAGTCACTACGGGAAGGGGAAAAAGCATCAGTCATATTAACGATACAGTAATACCTAACTATTTATAGAGGCAAGGTACTAAAATATACAAATAGATGAATATTATACATGTCAAAGAATTTTATGTAAACATGTGTCCTGTATTTACATTTAAATATATTTAAATATATAAAAATATTTTAAATATATTCAAAAATATAAAAATATAAAATATTTTTTTAAAAATGTAAGAATTTCTCATAGGACAAGGGTTGTTAGGCGACAGGATATGGTGCCTAAGAAGGCTATGGAATAAATTCCATAGAATATTTCCACTTATTAAGAGAACGGTACGTTACAGTTAACCAGGGCATTGCTAGTAACCTCTCCTGACTCAGAAGCATATTTAATGGGATTATCCAATGCTTCTGAAAGAATGAATTTAAGGAAGTTTACTTCTCTTGCTCTCCTTTTCCCTGTTCAAATCACACAAGTTGCTTTTACCAGTGGCATAGTGAAGGTGACTACAGCATGTGTTTAACATATGCGAGCAATGTTAGTAAAGAACACAAGGTATTTTGAAKTTATTGATTTTCAACTTGAAGTATTCTTTGGATTCCAGTTTTTCTTCTTCTTTTTCCACAAATTTGTGAAAAGGCAACAACTCTTTCTATTTCTTTGTTCATGCAGACAACAGGAAAAAATATAAATACAAATAAAAYAACTTCTAAAAACAGAAGCAAGATATTACTTTGTCCATTAAGGTTCCTAAAAATATTTCCGAAGTTGTGCACATCTCAAGCTCGAGGATGAAATACCTGTAGGTTGGCAGCAACCGGGTCAGAGCAGGGTTGGATTATATAGGTATCTAAAACACAACCAGCCGGTGGTTAGCGATGGATAGAGCTGCGTATCTGGTCACCTATTAAACGAACTCTGGGGGGGACTCGTGCTCGCTTTATGTTTAATGAAGATTTAATGGAGATAATGTGTTTCCAACAATCTAGAAATATGCTGCTATTTAACCTCACCTCCTCAGCAGCCAACTTTCTGAAAGTTAAAAAATAAAAGCTAGTTTCATYGCAATGTCAGGAGGATTTCTGAAGCCTGGGGAGCCATCAGGGACTAAACAGTCAGCGCTACCTGAGGGCACCAGGCCTGTTTCCACACGGGGCACCAAAGTCAGACTCCAACCCGTGCTGGGATCTGGTCTTGCCAGTCACAAGCACCCATTGCCTCCTTCTCCCATGGACACCACGGGGCAGCGTTTTCCAGCTCTGCAGCATTTTTCTAGTTTCCTGCAGCCGTTTCAGGAAYTGTCGCATCCTTCTGGAGCACCCGGAAGGGTGAAGGCAGCTCCCCACATTCGTGCTCCCAGAGCCCAGGCTGGGGACGGCTCCAAGTCCCTGAGCCCAGCCCCATCCACACTGCCAGCCACAGCAATCCCTGACTATTTCCAGGTCTGGCTGGGGGAACAACCTGGTGTTGTCTTATTCATGGAGAGCTGCCCAATTCAGGCTGCGGGCAATGAGRGGCACTCAGGTGCCCGAGTCACCTCCCTGTAAGGAGGGGAACCCCAAATGTGCAGCACRTGTGGCCAATGACTCTCGTATGGACGGCCAGAGAGCTCCTCCAGGCCTCCGGGATGGGGTTGCTTTACATTTATTCTATTTATTTATTTTAAATGCTGGAAGGTTGGGTAAGGTATTTAGTATCTTTTAATGACTGCAAGGCTTCAGCACAACTCCTGTCTCAACRCTCAGCCCGCAGCAGAGTGAACACTGGCTCGCCTCAACCTTCCAGCCCTCACTCCCTGGGGCAGATCCCAGGCCTTGCCTGCGTTTCACAGTGCCAGGCTGCAGCCCGAATCCAGAGGCAGCCTTTGCACTGGATGCTGCCAGGCCTGCRCCCACGGATGGGACGGGATGCGGCACGGAGGAGGGCCGGAGTCCTCACGGCTGTTGCTATGTTATGGAAACACAGGGGCGAGGTGGGGCTGCCCGGCCACAACCCCGCGCCAAAGGCGCCGGGAGGAGTTTTATGGCGCTGCCGCCACAGGAGAATCCATTTGTGCAGTCGGATGAAGGGGCGCGTGCCGCTCCTCCTCGCCCTGGGGACGGGAACTCCCAGGCCCATCGCGACGCCATCCTAAAGGAAGGAAACAGCTGGCGAGCGGCACTCCTGGAGCCGCTCCAGTTGGGCAGCCCCTGGGTGACGGCGCTCCCAAAGGCGGCAGGTGCCCGCGGCAGCGCCGGCCGCTARAACAAACACCCCAGCACCCAAGAAGAGAAGGCTGAGAGGGGATCTGAYCACTGTGTCTAAGCACCTGAAGGGAGAATGCAGGGAGGAAGGAGCCAAGCTCTTCTCAGKGGTGGCCAGTGACAGGACAAGGGGCAATGGGTACAAGTTGAACTACAGGCAGTTCCATCTCCATGTGAGGAAGARCTTCTTTTATGTGAGGGTACCRGAGCCCTGRCACAGGCTGCCCAGGGAGGCTGTGGAGTCTCCTCCTCTGGAAGTCTCCAAACCCGCCTGGATGCCGCCCTGTGCCCCGTGCTCTGGGTGTCCCTGCTGGAGCAGGGGGTTGGACTGGATGGTCTCTAGAGGCCCCTTCCAACCTCAACTCTTCCGTGACTCTGTGACTGGGCAGCACTGGGCCGAGAGGCAGCCACGGGCACGAGCGCCTTCCGGGTGCAGAGGCCCCCGGACAGCCCTGGGAAGCACCGACCTCTGCTCCGCTCTCCGGGGCTCCCAGTGTCCTCCAAGCCCAAATTTAGGTGATTACAGTAGTTTCTGCCTCAAAATTGACCATKGTGCTTTTATTGCCACAGGGGAAAGTTTCTCCTTCCAAACTCTGAACACTGAAACAGCATCAGATAAGCACCCTTTTCTCCCCTTCAGTATCTGACATCAGAGAAATCTGTTTTCTTCCCCAAATACATGAATGCAAAAGACCTGTTTTATCTGTGTGTCACCTTTTCCCTTTTGTATAAGCTATTTTGACAATTGCTTGAGACAGATTTTCAAGCTTTCAAGCTTCTTCCTCCGTACCGATAACAAACCCTCCGGCACTAACAGGCTCATCACAGGAAAGGCTCGATTAGTCAAAGATATTTAATAGGACTGAAAAAGAGAGAGAGAGGGGCTGAGGTGTAATCTAGCCATGATTACGACTGACTGTTGCTTCCCTGACGCAAACRGAGATTTGATTGTTTACTCTAGAGCCAAACTCCGCTTCCTCATAGCTTTCCTGCCAATCCATGCAGCCTAACAAGCACGCAGCAAAACGCCTCTCAAGTCGCTGACCACGGAGAGCACCAAACCTCCGCTCCGCTCTCTTCCTCCTGCTTCTTTTCCCCCCCATTTACACTCTCTTCAGTTCTTTCCACAGCGGAGTGCTGGAGATAGCTGGCTTATCAATTTATTATGAGATTTTATAAGTACGGAGTGCCTCCTGATAAATTGCTAAATACCACCCAAGATTATAGCACTATTTTTCCGATATTGGACTTYTCCCAGCAGAGACTGCTTTTCCCTTCTCCTCCTTCCTTTGAGTGCCCTTTCTAAATGAGCTAAGATGCACRAAATACAGCTGGGAATGAGGGAGGGAAGAAAAAAACAAAACCAAGCCTCTCAAAGCATAACCCATCACAAAACCCTTTCCCAAAGCTCTCCAGCCTCTTGAGCGCGTGTCATTAGGATAAACCTCTGCTCCCTGCTCCAAAGCTGTCCCCCAGGCCCCATTTCTGCAAGATGAAGGCTGCAGAGCAGAGCGAGGGGCTCCTGYGGGACGGCTCCCGAATGGAACATGGACACAGGTGCGGATCCCAGGCGAACAAAGGCACTTGCACAGACACGTCCAAAACACGAGGCACAAAGGGGCACGAGGGCCCGATCACGTTGCCCCCACTTCCAAAGCCAGGCATCTCCCTGCTCCAAATCCCTACTTATGCCAAAGAGGTAAAAATCTCACTTTATTTTAGTTTTCCCTTATTTATTTTGTACCCAGGCTGCAGTTCTGTAGTCAGAGGAGGCTGCGTGGCCGCGGGCGCATCGCACCCCCCAGCCAGCCCAGGGCCTCGCTCCTGGGCCTCGCTCCCATCCCGCTGCCCTCGCGGCATGTCCGCACATCCCAGCGGCATTCCCATCCCTTTGGAACGGATACGAGAAATGTTTTACCAAAAGCAGCCTTGCCTTTGGGAAATTATACTCTTTCCTACACCAGGCCTATGTAAAGTATCAAAGATAAGCTCTATGCCAGTTGAAGGAAAAAGACACACAGATACTTTTTATATAAAATTTTGCCTTCTCTTTTSGAAGTTGGGCAGATGCCCAAGGCCTCCCATTTGCTACAGTGTTTTGGATCAACAAACAGAAAGTATTACTTTGGAAAGTCTCTGCTGGGTTCTATAATTTAATGAGGGTGCCAAATTGTTTCTTGTACACAGGGATACGTCTCACCCTTGACATCAGCAGTAATGGCTTGCCACCCTAACCACAACAGTTTGCTGTCGGTCCTCATCAGTCTCACGCTGAGCCTGGAACACCTTCCCTTTCCCCTTCCCCTCTCTTTTCTTCTCCCCTCTCTTTTCTTCTCCCCTCTCTTTTCTTCTCCCCTCCTCTCCTCGCCGCTCCTCTCCTCTCCCCTCCTCCAGAGAAGTTCCGTTCCCTTGCACCCACACTTTCTCTCTTCCCATGCCGGCGGTGGAGTATCGGGAAACGCTGGCACAGGGAGCTGCCACACGTCAGCAGCGACAGCCTCGAGCTCTCAGGGCTCTCCTGCCGCCGCGCGTGCCCATCGCYGCACGGTCACGCATGCGCAGGTGCTGCCCCGTTGCCGCCGGGCAGGGGCGTCTCTGCAGAGCCTGCCCGGGAGTCCCAACCCCGCCGTTCCGCTCCAGCCGTGTGGATTTTCCACCTCTGGCCAGCCCGGCTCAGCTCCGGTGCGCTGGTSGCTATTTATTTCCAAGTCATGTGCAGGTTCCCGAGCAGGATCCTGGGCACAGTGCCCACCATGCCCGCTGCCAGCAGCACATTCCTATCCCTATTGCAGACATCCCATGTTCCCAGGGATGGCGGAAAGCCCTGCTGTCTCTGCCTGCGTTTTCAAGAACTCACAGACCTTCTTTCCTGCAACCTTTCTGTGGGAAAGCAAGTGGGAAGGACAGAAATGCCCCACGACACTCAGCTTTCCCCCCAAGCAGCTTGTGAAGAGCAAGGGGTTGCTCTCCCACAGACAACACCCAGGGAGCCAGGAGGCTGATGGAACTGCTGCCACGGTCTCCTCTCATCTCCCATGCCGTGCAGGCGACCGTCTATCCRGAAAGGCAAGCAGGGCTATTCCTCTTGGAAACACGCCACGGATGTTCAGCAACAAGCCTCCCGCCACGCGTGGCTCGAGGGAAGAGCCCTTCTCTAAACATGACACAGAAGCAAGCAAGCAGCCACACGAAAGACTCGAAAACGCAGCCTAAAGAGAACCCCACAGTTCAAGTGTGCGCAGCCGGAGCTGCTCTGTTCCCCCGAGCTCAGTGTTGGGAACCCCCCCAAGCTCCTGCAGGAAAACACTCACAGCAGCTCCCTGTGTCTTCAGAACAGGCGGAAGAATCAGCATGGCTGTGTGGTCTCCGGCGCTTGCAATTCAAGGAAACATAACAGGGACTTCATGGACCCTTCCTTGCTTTTTGGAACCATGAATAGTGTAAAATGTCCATAAATACACACAGACACTCTTCCTTCAGGTAAAAAAAATAGTTAAGACTCACCTGTAACCACAGCAGGCCCTGTTGGACAGCAAGCCCTGATGGACGCCCCATCACTTAAGCAAACGGACCTTGGAAAGTGCCGGGTTCCACGGGAGCTTAAGATGCCTGGCATTTTGCAGAAAGCGCTTAGTACTACCCAGGCTGCGATCCTCATTCAGGTTTATCTGCTATGCAAAGCAAAGCTTAGTGGGGCAAGCTAACCATGCTGTGAAGTAAACTACACCTGCTATACCACATCTGAAYCTGGACCCATTTCTACCCATTCTGAACTCATCTATCTTGCATTGAGTACTTGCTACCTCAGGTGTGACATAGTCACAGTTTGTGAAGCCTCTTTAAAAAGTTAAAGGATAAATCTTTTCCAAATCTCTCATTTGTCCAAACAAAGAATATAGCTCTAGCCAGGGCTATTTGCAAATATTTTGCCAAGAACGTACTGAAGAGAAGAGCCTGGTTACACCAAACATAAAGAGGGAGAAGCGCACAAAATAAAGGGATGTTCTTTCCACGGTTCCTCAGAAATTCCTGTATTGGAAAGACAAGGTAATCACTGTGATCATCTATGCACCCAATTACTGCAAAACTGAATATCTAAAGCAGGGAAGGAGAGTAGGGAATGCAAAGACAAGGCATCCAGCACTCTAAGAGAAGCCCATGCCCTTCTGGGCGGATATCCCAGTGTCCGGCCTGCCGCTGGATGGAGCGCAAGCATGTTCTGTATTCCAGGCGCTGGAGCCCCCATGGCTGCCTCCGTTCCGCTCCGCCTCAGCCCGCGCCACTCTGCGGACCTGGCTGCAGCCACRCGCTTACCTGGAGTCCCCTCGGATGCACCGGCAAAAGGCGGTCATGTCTCCGGGCCGAGGAGCAGCTGCTCTCCTGGGTCATCCTAGGCAGGAGCGGTGAGGATGGAGGCCGATCCCGTCGGCAGGGCACCGGGAGGTGGTGGGAAAGCGCTGCATCCTCCCCTGCCGCTCTCCCTCCTCTGATCTCCGGCGGTAGGCGTCGTGGCTGGGATCTTCCCTGACCCCGGCACAGGCTGTCCAGGAAGCAGGGCCAGCACCAGCGCAACCCCAGCCCTCTGAAATGCCCCCAGGCGCCCGAGCTCACATACTTCAGCGGGAGCCTCTATCCTGTAAACACATTCCAGGTTCTGGGCCCGCTCCTCCTCCCGGCCCGCTGCGGCATGAGATGCATCTCGGAGGTGGTTTYGGAGCAGTGCTCCCCTCTGCCCTGCTCCTTGGTGCACCGTGACAGACCCAAGTCGCTCCGCACTGTGTTTTCCTCAAGAGATTCGGGGCRGTCCTCGAGGAACGCGGGGCGTCGCTGAAGGACACCTTTGTGCTTCAGGGTGAATTGTTGCTGTCCGTGTCCTTACAGAACCTAGAGCGGCGAGCTTATGCTGGAGCAGTCAGTACGTACATAACGTGGGGATYGTAACCCCACAACAACTTGAGAAGCTTGTCCAGACAAAGGAGGAAAGGACTTGCCGTTATTCCTGCATGCCAGATGAGTGCGAAGCACGGGCAGATGCCAAGCTCTCCGTAAGGGCACCAGGAAGTGCACCCAGGCACCGGCCCCACAGCAAGCAAGACCCGGAGCTCACGGAGCTCGGCTCAGGATGGCCCCAGCTCAGCGGGAAGGGAGAAGTGGGGGGCAGCCCCCCGGACTCCACTCTGAGGCTCCCATGGGCTCCGTCTGGGGACGCGCCATGGCCAACAGCTCCAATGTGCCCCCTGGCAGGAAGCTCCGGCAACACTGGCTCGCAGCTGCTTCGCTTCGCTCCTGCTTCACTTCACTCCTGCTCCCTGGGCTGAACAAGCCCCGCAGGCTACGCACAAACCCACAGACCACATCGATATGAGGCAGAAAGGGAATGATCCCACTGGGAAAACTATGCCAGGTGCCACTGCATTCCTTCCTTTGAGCTCTTCACAAGTGTTTGACTCCAAAAGTCAAAGACCCGTGAGAAGCAAGTTATTAAATGGTGCTTACAACAAGATTAGTAGGGTTAATTGGACACACGCAGGCACTTAACTAACTTCTGTTGGGAAGTGCTTGCCATAAAACCTCCCTGCTTCCAACGCGGCAGACAGCACGTCGGTGAGCTGCAGCAACCCAGCACGGCATGGAGGGCCCTCCCCTGCCACCGCCTTGCAAGCCCTGGGCTGCCTCGGCCCACAGGAGCACACGGCTTGCTCAGCGACACGGGTTTTCTGGAAGCCAGTGCCAAACTCCAGGGTCTCAGAGGCCCAGGAGCAGCCTCCCTGTGCAGAGGGAAGGGGCCACCCTTGCTAGGAGGGAGGCAGAGCAGCAGGCCTAACAACAGCTCTGGGAGCAAAGCAACCCACTGAAGGTCAGAGGCTGCACCTTACTGCGCCACACATCCTGCTGGGCCGCTCCATCCCGCTGCCCTGGCCGCTCCATCCCACTGCCCTGGCYGCTCCGCGCTCAGCAACTGCCCACGCCGACTGGCCGCGTTTGGCTCATGCTCCTGGGGCGRCAGCGGAGAAATCAGCAGGTACAAACCCAGTCACAGCAACAAACGAAAGCCCGTTCCCAAGCTGGCCGGTGTCGCAGCCTGTTTGGGGATCCCAGCACTTCCTGGCTTTTCTTGATCACTTTTACAGGTCCAGAACCACGGCCGAGGAGGCAAGGTCAGCCGGGAGGGCCAGCGCTGGCTTCCTCTTCCCTGTCCCGCGCCGCACATGCCTTAGCCAGGAGCTGTTTCACCCACAAGTACACTTCAGCCCTGGGTTTCCGCAAGGCCCCTCACAGCCAGGCGCCCCCCGGCCGCCCCCTTCTCCCATCCTGAACCCACCCTTGCTGGGAGCAGAGGCCCAGACCCGCACGTTGAATCCCAGGTGGCCCTTACGGCTACACGATGCCGGAGCCACTTGGCGTTTCAGGCTCTCTGACTTTGGGTTGGCCTTGTCAAGGCTGGCAGCAGCGGGAAGGGCATCCACCTTCCGCCTCTAGTCTGGACTGTACTTTGGAGTCCAAGGATAGTTCTGAAGGGGACTGTTGGGAAACACTGTGCCTTACAAGGCCCACGCGTCAAAAATCTCTATCAGCTCACATCTTCCACACACCCAAACACGAGATTTCCAACGCTGGCTGCTGACACCAGGCTGCAGTGCCCATCCAGGTTCCTTTGAAACCCTGARGGCCAGGACACGCTCCCATGGCTGCAGCGTCTCCCATCTGCACGTCCACAGGACGCCTCCGATTGAGGTGAAACTGAGTGCTCCTTGAGGAGCACTCGATTCCTCACACTTAGGGGCTGCTTCCCAACCAGCATTTTTTCAGATGTTTTAAACGGCATTTGCTAGTGAGGTCAGTGTGCAGGGAATGAGGGGTGCAGCAGAGCCCCCAGCTGCGACGGGCACAAGGGCGAAGGAGACCCTGGGCTTTGGGAGCCGAGAAGAGCTGGGAACGCCGCACAACCCGATTGCCGGGTCTCTCGCTCCGGGGTTTTGCTTTTCCCACACTCAGGCAGATCACAGAGGCTCAGGAGGTTCCTCCTGAAAGCTGCTCTCCTTGAGACAGGACCAACTAAGTGAAACGTGAAGCACCTCCTCCGATATTCCTCCTCCTCACCTAAGTGCTCAGCAGGGTGAAGTTATGTGCTTAGGAAACCCTCTCGCAATAAAGAATATCCTGGCAGCACAAAGATCTTGCCTYGAAAAAAGTTCTTTTCTCTCTTCTTAAATGGGCATGTGTGCCATGGGTCCTCAGGGTGCCTGCTTGAGCTTTCCCTTAGGTATTACACAGACAAAGAGCTTGGGATCCCGAGTTACACAGCGCCGCTCTGAAAAGCGGCCACTGTATCAGGGACGCAACCTGAGACTCCACAAATTGTTTTTCTGAATACTGGGAGTGGAAACTATCAATTCCAACTGCACTTTCTCAGTCGCCCTGAAGAAACTGGGTCCTGAATTTGAGTCAGCACTCAAATTAAGCAGYTTCGTATTAGGAATAATTTAAAAACAAGGCTTTAAAAATTTCTGTTCTTTTACATCTCYATTCAGAACTCTCTTCTACAAACAAGCCCCACCCCCGACAAAAAAACTCCAAACCCCAAACCCTCTCGCAGTGCACGTGCCCTAGGGATTCACAGGCGGCCCTTGGCTGGAGTGAGCCGGAGCGGCGCCAAGCTGCACTGCTGAGGAGCAGAAATGGCCCCTGCTCCCGGGTCTGCCAAACGGCTACTCAGCCAGCTCACATGCACCTGGAGATGCTCATGTTCCTGAAAATGTGGGAACTCTTCTCCATGGGAAACGATCCTTTAGAAACTGCCAAGCCACCTYTGCATGAGTGTATGAACATGCAAATGACTGCGCCCTGGTACGCGCACCGTGATCTCCGGTGTYGGTGAACGAAGCAAGCAGGCTATCCCCCCATCTCTTTCTGCTCCCTTTTCCTTCTTTTTCTCTAGTGCTTTAATTGTTGCATCTGTCCCAAGCTTCCCCCTTGCTGTCTGTCACAGCAAAACCAAAAGCAGCCCCGGGCTGCAGAGCGCAGGCAACGACCGCCGGCCTCTGCAGAGGGCCTTGGCGAGCGGAGCTTGCTGCTTTCCCCCTGCCAGCTGCTGCAGCGCGCGCCCGGCACCCAGGAGCTCTCTGGTGGATTTTGGTGGATTTTGCACTAGCCAGTTCTACAATGAATTAACTAGAGAAGTTCAAAGGCTGTTTCCAGCACTTCTGAAGCAGGAGCAACAAGGAACGAGGGAAGACGGTTTATCTTTCCGCTTAACTTTCCCACTTGCCATCCGATGAAACTTTAATGAGTACAAAGACAGGTCAGCACTTGCACAGCCCGGCGTTGTGCATCCGTGTAAGTGAGACCCATTACACCTGCAGGAAATTGACCCTTAAAGCAAGTCAGACACGAACCTCCTTCAGCTGCTTCCCTGCAYACTGCTCCTGTTACATTCCATATAACACAGAAAGGTTACTGGCCTTTCCACAGGCACCTCTCACCTTGCCAAACGTGGAAGCAGGAACAAAACACAGGAGAGGTACTTCCAAGTTTGCATGGACGTGTCCGTAAAGCCTCAGTCGGGTTTAACTCACCCTACATCTCATCAGCCTCCGGGCTCCGTGCCCCAAAGCGCRAGCTGCCAGCGCTGCCCTGATCCCGCCGTGGAGCAATGCCGGCCGCGGAGCGATCCCGGCTGTGGAGCAATGCCGGCCACGGAGCGACGCTGCGGGCGAATACCCGAGGTGGCAGGCGGGGGGACAGCCGCTCGCCCCGGGTTGCTAGGGAACAAGCAGGGCGTCCCTGACCTGAATTCTGAGCCGCGGCCCATGCTGCTCGGAAAGCTCAGGCTCTCCTTGGAAAGACAGGGATGCAGCGAGAGGCTCCGCACTGAGACGTTCCTAAAAGCCACCCAGGAGCTAAGGTTAAACTGCTTTTACAGCAAAAGGCACCTGGCATGAAAATCCACAAGCAAAAAAAAAAAAAAAAAAAGGTGGATTTCCTACTCGGCTTCCAGAAAAGCTACAA
>NW_020454794.1:864704-881475 GCF_003342845.1 Nothoprocta perdicaria
TGAGCCGCGGCCCATGCTGCTCGGAAAGCTCAGGCTCTCCTTGGAAAGACAGGGATGCAGCGAGAGGCTCCGCACTGAGACGTTCCTAAAAGCCAGCCAGGAGCTACGGTTGAACTGCTTTCACTGCATAATGCACCTGGCATGCAAATCCACAAAAAAAAAAAAAAAAAAAAAAGGGTGGATTTCCTACTCGGCTTCCAGAAAAGCTACAAGAGTTTGAACATTAAGATCCTGGTACTGCACTAATTGCTTGTCATTACAAGACACAGAAGAAACCATCCACTTCTCACAGCCTGAGCACTAAGAAATGCAATGACAGAATACTAAACATGCAAAAACTGAAAAAACAAAGTTATCCCAGTGAAACAAGTTGGCTTAAGACCCCTCACTTATGCAATAGGTTAAAAAGATGAATTCTTAACAGAAAACTGAGCAGAAGCAAATGGGTGAGTTAATGATAATGCACAATTTTGCTTTTTCTGTTTCTGGTTGTTAAGATTTTAAGTTATTGCTGCACCTTAGTATTTACCTTGTAACCTCCTCAGCACGCATTTACTAAAAGATGACAAATAAGAGCCAAATTAGACCTGAAAATCTAAAGAATCTCCAGCTCCCTTGCATGGGCTACAACCAAGCCTAATTTAAAGGGGAGAAGCAATCACTTCCCGGGCACAGCTCCCTACAGTCAAACGCAATAGTCCCGTGCAGAACAGATGAACTGTGCCTGGAGAAGCAGCCGATTTGCTTCCTGCTAACCCTGAAGGGAGCCTGGGGCAGCAAGCACTGTAGCTATGTGCAGAGGCATGAGAGGAATCCCATCTCTTCTGCCAGCAGGCAGCATCATCCTCTTGGGAAAAGGGGCCGAGGGCATCCGTGAGGATGCGCTGCCCTGGCCGGCCGCAGCTCCCGCGCTCCTGTGCCGTGCCGGCTCCCYTCCCAAGGGAGCGCCATCCCTTGCGGCAGGTATCGGAGCCTTTATGCATTAAAGGCTACCCCTGCAGTAATCAAAGCAGCCCAGAAAGGCCTGTACGCCTCGCGGTGCCTGAAGTGCTTTTCTGAAGAGCCAAAGCCCCAAGATGTTGATAGGAAAATTACAGTTCTTCTGTTCTCCCCTTCTCTCATCTTGTTGTAGAAACAGGAAGAGCTCGGTGCTTATCCCTGCTCCAACCGCACTTGTATTTCCAAACATTAGGGATATCATTAAATTTCCAAATGTTATGGATATCATAACTCAGGGAACAGCAAAACTGAATTAAGTCAGGTTGCAAAGGAAAATAATCACCATAGGTAATCAAGCAACATTTAGGAGAAGAAAACTGCAGAAATTAAAAATGCTAAACATAACTTACCTGCTATAACAGCAAAGCTGATCACGTAACACAATACTGAATGTAAGCTGGAAATCATAGCTCCGTGCAGTGCAACTGTGTTTTAAGCAGAAACGCAGGTATTCTGCAACAATTTATATGAAAGGCCATCCTAAAGACAGCACAATCAGCAGGCAGAATGATGCAGAGCATCTGCCCATAGAAAATGCTATGTTACAGATGGCACTGGATTATTATTATTATTATTATTATTATTATTATTTTTACTACAGATTTCCTTTTTTTGGCAAATGAAATTGAGTGCAAACCACTCAGTGCATCTTTTTCATACAAATTCTCCAAAATGGTCTTAATGTTCTGCAGTGCAACAAGTTGATAATAAATAGTAGAAATTAAACGGAAGACTTGCAAAAAAAAGAAAGGTGTGGCAAATACAAGCACTCAAAACAGAGGGTATTAATAGAGGCAAAGAGAAAAATTAAAAGCACGGGTAATGGAGAACTGAGCCTAGAGGAGAGAGAGAAAGGGAAGCTCTTTCAAGGGGCAGGAATTTCAAGCATGAAAGAGACATTACAACAGTGGCGAGACCAGAAAAAAAAAAAAGGAAAAAGTGCAAGCACACAAGGTGCTAACTGAGCAGAATATTAAAAAGAAGAAAAGATCTCTCTACAGAGACTGAAGGGCATTTACCAGGACTTTTATGCGGCTAGAGAGCCGAGGGAGATGCTTGATGCTGAAGGAAACGCTTCAGGTGGGTGCCAGGACCCAGGAACGTCCCGGCCAGGCTGAGCAAACAGCCCAGGGRGTGACCTGGCACGGAAGCTCCTGGCAAAGTCGCCCGCTGTGGTGCCACCRTTGAGTTTCTTTAGTTATCTCAAGAATAACCAAAACCTTGTGAAGCCTCCTAGGGAATTTTACGTTTTTCTCCAGGGGCAGGACAGAGTGGAAGCAGGCAATAAAGCCACGAGACCTGCTGGATTATACAGCAGTTGCAGACAGGAGAGAGCAAAAGGCGACAGACAGGAGCATCGCTGCTGGGAGCGCKGATGCAGGCCAGGATTTGCCACCTCTCCTTTCTCTCCACACTTCTCGTGCTCACATCTTGAACAAGAAGAACAGGTGAGCAGCAGAAGTGCATTGGGATGGGCTGCAGAAAAGCCCCTGCATTTTATCAAAAATAGCCTGTCAGACCTTCCTCTCGTGCACACTGCTGTAACTCCATGGGCTGCCTTTTATGCCAGCTAAGGATCTGACCACCTATGGTGAGTAACTGTTAAGAGGCAAGAAGCAGTTCCTTGCTCTGCCCGCACTCATAAAACCTCCTTTACACCATCACTTGCAAGGAGTAGCAGGGACTAAGGAGGCACGTGGCTGGCCCAGGGGAAGACAACGTAAAGCAGACACTTTAAATCAGCGCAACTTTAACATAGGAGAAAAATCCTAGCCCACTGGCCATGTTTGCCCATGGAGGCACCTCCGCTGGGCCACATCCCAGCGCAGTGGAGCCACCCCCGGAATGGCTGCTGGGATCCTGCYGACGGAGCCTGGCTCCGTGCCTGTGAGTTGGGATCGGGCGACTTGGTGGCCTCGCTCCAGCCTGTGGTGAATCCCAGYGGAGGCGATGGCAGAGCCGGGTGCTACTGCCAAGAAGCTGCTGAGCAACCCAGCTAAGCCCTAGCTACACTAGAAACCTTCACCCCACATTTAATAAATTGCTCTCCAGCTCTCAGGGAAAAGACCATGATGTGGCTGAAAGTGGAAATAAAAGAAAGCAAAAAGTCCTGCTTGTCCACGGCCATCTCGGAGAATCCTTACGGGAGAAGTAGTTCAAACACACTCAGCACAAAACCCTAAGCGTAATGAATTATTCATCTGGGCAGAGGGACGGAAATACTGGCTTTTTGTTCGCCTGCTTGCTAGATGCAAAGGGAAAATAAAGACAACGGGACTTTCTCCGAGCTCTCCGACAACAACAACTCATCAGRACTAACACAGACGGGATGGAAATGAAGAGGAGACTTGAAAAATTCTTTAAGCGAGAGCTGGCAACCACTTTCTATGCAAGTGTCTGAAATTGCTGTTAGTTAAAACCCGAAATAGAACCATTATGGCCTCTGCATAAAACTTAACTTAACAAGAGCCCTAAAGACTAAGGTTACAATACTGAATCTTGTTTTATTGCAACTGAAATCTGAGCGGTCTCTGTCCTACTTAATGCCACAGGCCTGGACGCCAAGACGAGCTCAAAACTCATTGTAAAACAACCCACTATTGCTCCGCAGAGGAATAAGGAGATGACAGAGCCTGCCAGTTAAACCCTGTTACTAGAGAACCTGAGTCTTTGAGGTGTTCCAGTATTTTACCACCAAATGAAAATTAAAACTCGTGTATGAGTTAAGAATAAGATCCAGAACTATTTTTTTCCCCATAATGTAAAGGATGGGCCAGCAGCTATGTGCAGTTTGCTAGTTCTCTAATAATAACAATTCACTAATAAGAAACAGAGAAGTGACTTGTACCTCTGCTGTGTCTGCTGGACTTCTGGGCTCTGATATCAGTCTCTGAAAGCAAGTTTCCAAAGGAAAGGCTGAGCACTTACCTAAGATGCCACTTGCCTTCTCAATGAATTGTCCTTCTCTTTAGAAACTTTATTCAAAAGTCTAGTGCCAAATCACACTAGGTGCAAAACCACACACATTTTCCCCAGGAATAAAATTACCAGAGCAAAGCAACAAATTGGGATGGTGTTAGCATGAAAACAGATTTACCAACGCTTTCTGTAATTTAGAATATGGTAGACCACTCCTCTCTGTTTATGCCCTGCTCTGCTTGGTCCTTTTTCTACAAAGCAGGTTTTTAGATACAGTTCTTCCCAGTCTCAGAGCAGGGTAGGCAACGCTGCTATGCTATTCCACATGGATCATCACTGGGARCTCCCAGTGACAAAACCTGCTTCTTTTGTCTTCTCTCAACTCAGTAACTCACTTCTGTTTTTATCACTTCCACCAAAGAACCTCTTACAGGGTCAGATTCTGCCCTCCTTTGACAGGAATTCTCAGCAACTTCAACCCAGCTGTGAGCAGACATTTAAGGCAGCACTTGGTCTTGCTTCCTTCTTTCCCCTCATACGTTTGCCAGGTGGCTTTATTTAGTGTATATTCCCTGCATTGCCTCTCAGATTGATTTCTCTCCTCTGCATTTGYCATCTGCTGGTCCAAACAGCTAAATGACAAACTTGCTTTCCAATCTCACACTATTGATTCATTCTTGCTGGCTACTCGGCATCTAAAACACTACGACAGGCAGATGGGCAGGTCTGGGTTCTACCAAGGGGAATTTTCTTTTTTTCTTTAAGGTATCCAAAAGCCATTTCACAAGGAGTAGAAGTGAAGCTGTGAGAGGGAATAAAGCATAAAGGCAGAATGAAAGCCGGGCACTGAGGTGAGCTCCACCACGTCGTCTCAACGATGGATGGACTCCAGGGTGTTTAGCGTGACAAASTGGGATTTGCAGCCCCAGCAACTGCCGTTGTGTGGCCTTGTATAAAGAAAAGGTGTCACAGTGTACGGAATTGCAAGAGAGATACAAATGCTCTACTAAAAAGAAAAAAAAAAAGGGGGGGTGGTGAGGGGAATTTAGGTCTTTCCGATTGCTTTTTGGAGGCTTTGAGAACTGTTTTCCTCTTATCAGTGGCGATGTACAGAGACTAACAACTGAGCATGTCTTAGCCCAAAGGGACACAAGGGTCCCCCTTCCAGAGGAGCAGGGATGGTAAATGCAGGCTCCAGTCCAGAGCCCTGGCAGTCAGGGCAGAAGCCGGCAAAACTGGGGCTGGAAAGGGTGTGAGGAAGAGGATGATGAAGGGAAAGGTGCCAAAAAGCCTTGCTATTACCCTGCCTCAGTGCTCACCAGGCAGGTATCCCCCAGCTGCCTGCATGYGCACACTTGCTGTGTGTCGCACAGACGTGTTCACAGCAGCCTCGGTGTCCTGAGTGAATGTTTGCACAGTTCCAAGTACAACAGCTCCTTGTCTTGCTCAGCTCCCTGTGGGCTACATGAATACAATCAAATAACAAGAAGAGTCAAGTTTAGTGCTATTCACACTGAGAAGATACCGTATGGCTCTACTGTATGTGTAGAGCCACAGCTCTAAGCTTTGCATCGCATCGCTGAGGAAGAGGGGACAGTGAGAGGTGGCAGAATCAAGATCTCCTAACATTTAGGCAAACACTGACCCTACAGAGCTGGCCCTAGTTTACCAGGAACTTCCAACCACATCTGTGATGAAACTAATAAACCTGTGCCAGCTGTTTAACACTGATCCAATACCCACTGAGGCCAAAAGGAAGATTCCCTGGTTACTCAGGGGTTGCTAAATGAAGCACAGCTAGACCAGAGTGCAACAGACAGGTTTAAGTTTTTGTGCAATGCAAATCCCCTTCTGTGTGATGCAAATCCCCTCACCACCGACCTGCACTGTCCTGACCCACCTTCTCCAGGTCTCAGTGCAACCTGATACTTCCTACATCCAGTGTTGAAAGGAGCGGAGCCAAGGCACACATCTTATGAAACTCCCAAGTCGCTTTCACACACTTCATGCTAGGGGCTCAAAAGAAGCAATGCTCAAATTTCTGGTTGCTCTCTCTGTGAACGTAAGGATGAAAATCGAGCAACGAATTCTGAAATGTTACATCTATGTTAACCAGCTAAAAATGTGCCACAGAAACATGCAAAAAAGCACCAGACCTAGTCAGATACAGCGCAGGCCAGGTCTATATTTGAAGCTATGTTTGCACAGATACTGTTGTGCTCTCGAAGAGCACAACGAGTAAAGGATAGGATGACTGAACCACCAGGCTGCCTATCTGTAGACAAACACAAGAAGATCTCTTGGGGAAAGGAGTGCTAGGTAGAGAACAAAGGACTTTTATTCTTTTACCCTTTTCCTTAAGGCTAAATAGCTTTAACATTACACAGCTCGGGACTRTGCTCACTATGGATAACACCAAAAATAAGGAAATGGAGTGACAGGCTCATCAGCATGTTCAGCTCCCAGAAGGCTTGTCGAGCTTGCCCTGTGGTCCATGTTTCTGCACATTCACTGCTACTGTCACTCGTCCCAGCTAGGCTGCAGTTCAGGCAAACCTACCCAGTCATATTACCAATAAACACACGCACAGTGCTGGGGGAAAAAAAAAAAAAAAGAAAGAAAAAAGCAGCATGGCCTGCTGTGCAGCTACTGGTAGGCAGGATGTAGGTATAAGATGCCTAGGAATATATTCTGGATACCTTTATGATAATGCAATTGCATCCATTCCAGGTAGGCTTCTGCAATCTTTACTGTCTTCTAATTGCTCATAAAAATCCTACTACTGCAGAAGGACAACGTCCAGGGGAAGCAGGAGCAAGTCGTCCCAGGAGCAAGGGATGACTGGGGAGCAGCACCACCAGCCTCATCCCACGCGTGCCCGCTGTCCCCGCAGTGCCGGTGGCCCCGGCAGCTCCGCACGCGGCTCCGTGGCTGCTCGCTGTGCCGCGCGACCGCAGGAAGCCCAAGGGAGCCCAGGAAACAGCCCTCGTTGGCATTGCTGCTCGGTGGCGCCTCTGCAGTGAAAAATCAGTATGGATACRGTTATTTTTAGTCATCTCTTCCTATTCTCTCACCCCTGCCACATATTTTGGGTCCCTCTATTTGCAGCTCCAGTAGTGCTGTGCCTACAATCCCCTTCCACAGCCCATTTCTGSTGCAGGTTCTCCCCGAGCTCCATGAGAACCCAGAAGCAGCTCTGGCAAAAAGGAAAGGGGCAGGAAACAAAACAGAGCTGATAAGTACTAAATGCAGCCCAAAGACCTTTCCAAACATCAAAAATGGATCAGAAAAGCTTTCTGCTTTTTTAAATGTACTGTTTTGTTTCTAATGCAATGATGTTTTACTTACAAGGTATTTCTTTTAATTATTTTGCTCCAAAGTAAATTAGGCATGGTCTTGTTACTAAATAACATATGTTYTGATGATCATACAGCAGAGCAAAATGTTTTGCTAATCTGGAAGAATTTTTTAGGTTCAACAGTGTCTTTAAGATAAGGGGTTTGAATACTTTTTATTTTTTCAAGGACATATAAACTCAGAAAAAGTATAGCCTTCTATCTAAGCTGATTTTAAAAGTCTTGAAATTGTCAGTTCTACGTAAACTATTGACAACTTGACATCTCGTACAAAACCAACATTGATTTATGCAGCACAGAATGTCGCTATTTCTCAATTAACTTCCCCTCAGGCTTCCACATTCAGCCAGTGATATTTTATGAGAGGCAAGATAATAGTGGCAATTGTCTTAATTTCCTTAATTATACACTGGCAGGAGCTATGTGAGAAGGGTCCCCATTGTCCCCTTACCTATCACAGAAGCTGGGGAGCTCCTACGTGGGCTCTTGTGGAGCCATCGCAGCGCCCAGCACAGCCTTCACACACTGATCCAAAGGAAGCAGCTGCCTGTGAGACTCTGTCCAGCCGGAAGAGACTGGATTTTCTGCAGCCCCTTGGACTTCTCAGCTGGCTGCAGTATGTGCCACAAGTTCCTCAGGTTTATTCAGTTGTATCCGAGAAACATGGAGCGTAAGGGGCGAGAATGCCAATTCATTCACAACATAAGCACCCCTACAAATGCGTAGCACTGATTGGGGCTGACATTTAAGACGACCCACCCTCTAGACAAGCTTCACAAAAACTGCTTATTCACTTTTCCAGCTCGGCAAGCTAAGCCTCCATATTCAGTGTCAAGCTACAACATAAAATAATTCTTGGCTTCCTGCCACTCCAAACAAACTCACCAGGCAGATATTTCAACTCGTTTGTGACTCAAGGCAAGCTTAAGTGGTGAGGTATAAAGGTAGGGGTATAAAAGCCTCCAAGAGCTACAATATTCATTTTTTTTGTATGCCTTTTTCTTCCACATTAAGGATAATGGAAGGTTACAGTTATTCCTGAGGTCACTGTCTCCACTTAGGAGTAAAACATGAGCTTTAAACAAATCAGACAACCGTGGAACAATTTTAATCCCTGAATGAATAAACCCCTTGAGGGACCTCGCTGCAGAGAAATCAATGGGTGATTCCATTACRCCTTAACAGCGAGCAAGGCCCAATCTGGCTTCCACAACGACCCCMAAAGCCACAAATCCTGTCATAAGAATTTATCAGATTGGTATGATTGGGACACGGAGCCCCACTATATCCCCAACGTCTTCTGCTCGCAGCGGCGGCCGGAACAATGTCGCACTAGATCAATTGGGGAGCGAGGGCTATAATCTAACGGGGAAAAGAACAAAACTGTGATAAGYGTTAACTGCGTCAGGACTCATTTGTGGCGGGGAATTCCTGCCCTTATCAGTTCCCTGTTGCCCGCTAACCTGGCTTCTCCCTCAGAAGCTCCTCATTCATGTGCATGGCCTCTCGCGGCGGCGCATGGCCAGGCTCTCCTGCCCCAGCGACCAAAAGGGCTYGTTTTGCTGTGGCATCAAACACAGATCACTCCTGCAGTACTGAAAACATTATAAATAAGTACTCAGCAATTTCCCCCGCCTCCCTCCAGTATAACAAGCCCCCACATGCGTCAGGGCGACAACAAAATCACGTTGGCTGCTGTGACTGACACAGTCTCGCCCGTTTCTGGTAGCCTCTGTGCCTCAGGCTACATCTGTTCTGGTAAATCCAGYGTTCTCAGGACTGCCTCATGGCACTACGGCTGGTCACCACTCCATTAAACTCTCCTGGTCTCCAAAACCAAGGGTGACTGTGACCAAACTGCTTGCTGAAAATACTCACCACCCTAGCTAAGGGTTCACCAGGCCCTCATTCAGCACTGTTCCAATAATTCAACAGCACAGGTGATCCAATTCCAACTTGAATCCAGAATTCCATTCAGGAAGGCACCCTGGCACCACTGAGTAGTATGGTTAAATCTTCAGTGTCCAAATGCTCGAATCACTCGGTTCTGGAATGTGTCCATGTGGCCCTGCAGCTCCCTTTGGGCTCGCAAGCTGAAATTTCCCTCCCTTGAAAGCCAAGGCACCAGAACAGGTAAAGRGGGTGGAAATAACACACATATATATAATGCCCAGCACAGCTATGACACAGGCCTGGAACTTCCCAGGCTCAAAAAATAGTGAAACACATTTGACTGTAGTTCTACAGAGTCAAGTTTTCAGAGATATTAAATGCTTAAAGATGGAGGTGGGAGCAACACCCTTTGCAACAAAACTGAACAGTTAATATATATAATGTAGCGCGATTTTCAGAACTTAAGGTGCCTAAACCTCTTTGCAGATGAGTGGAATTGTACTCCCGAAAATATTAAGCATCTCCGTTTAAGACAGATGTTTCTGTTATCCCTAGACACCCAAGTAAACTGCCTCGCATCCATTTTGCTCCTTGGGGAGGGAGGCAAGGAGGGAGGCAAGGAGGGAGGCAAGGAGGGAGGCAAGGAGGGAGGCAAGGAGGGAGGCAAGGAGGGAGGCAAGGAGGGAGGCANGGAGGGAGGCAAGGAGGGAGGCAAGGAGGGAGGCAAGGAGGGAGGCAAGGAGGGAGGCAAGGAGGGAGGCAAGGAGGGAGGCAAGGAGGGAGGCAGGAAAATACTCCTACAAACCAATGTTTTCCTCTGTCTCCCTCTTCTCCCGAGTAAATAAGTAACAGTGCCTGCGTATTTCTGCTTGGAGACCTTGCTCAGGCCTATCCATGAGCAAACAAGCAGGACTTCCTTGGAAGCTGCTGAAGTTGGCTCTGCCAGACAGAGGGACAGCAGCTAAGCAGTCTATTGCAAGCTAAGATGACTGTCAGTGGAAGGGCTTTTCAGCACATAATTAAAAGGGAACCCAAGTCACAAAAAAAAAGGCCAGGTTAATTTTCACAGTGACACAGCTTCTCTCCAGCATTCCCCTGCTGGTGTGTGTCAGAATTCTGAAATGTAAGCAATTTTTTTTTWWAAAAAAGCACTATACAGTGGTTACCTCTTCTTCTTTAAAAAACTGAGTAAAGAATCACACCTCTGAGGTTACAAAACAGTCATGATCAATACGTTCAGCAGCAATTGGCTAAGCTGACKTCACTGTCTGCAGTATTCTTCTGACTTTCAACTCTCTTGGAAGAAGATGTGAAAAAGAACAAGGCTGTAAGATAAAAGTAATTGTATGTATTGGCTGCCATTATTTTGAATCACAAAACTTTTGAGATAAGCACATATATGATGTGAATAAATGAGAACAACTCGGACAATATCTTCTTATTAGGCAGGTTTGTGAGGAACAAGAAACCCACAAACCAGATTTGTCTTTAAGCTCACATAAACAATTTCAACTGAATGATTTTTTGGAGGGATAAACAGGCAGGGTAAACGAGGCATTCACAGAGGTATAATTTTTCCCCAAAACAAATGAGATKCATTAATTTTTAGAAGCCAAATTTAAGATAGCTGAAATAGACTCAGTTTTCAGAAAGTGTTAAGAACTGCTTAAAAAAAATAATCATGCAATTGTAGTCAGTGCAGCTCCAGTATCCCCAAATCACCAGCATTATGAAAATTCAGAACACTTCAATTCACTCAAATACTCTAACCTGTCTTTCTTCAAAAGCTTCTCTTAAAACCCTGGTTTTAAGCTTCTCTTAAAACACTGCTGCCAAGCAAACTGTTTGCTTTTTCCTGCTTGGATTACATGGCAAACAAGCAAAATCCACAGCTGGCCTGGAGAGGCAAGCAAGACGCCACGCATCAGGATCTCTGCACGTCTGCACGTTTGTTCAGGCTTGCAACTCTGAGGACGGGCAGATTTAAGAGATTATTGACAGATTTAAGAGATTATTGACTTCTGTTAACCACTTATTTTATCAGTGATCAACAGTTCTTCCTTCTGCTCTTTTTGATTCCCACTCTTTCGTATACTTCTTCATGACACACTGGTGAAGCAACTGAGAACTGATCTCTATTGGGGTAAAGAAAGCCCATATGTCAGATTTTATTATGATGCTGCCGCCTATGGTTTCCCTGAACACCACACTCCTCCCGCATAGTTTAGGTGCTAGCTTAGCTTTATAAAAGACATGCTTACTGTCTGTCAAAACTGTGTACTCCCAAAAGAGAAATGGGAAATAAAAGGTTTTGTTCAAGGAGGGGGAGGGAGGAGGGGGGTTATCTCCCTCATCTTTCTTCTGTGATGTTGGACCCTAAAGATCTTTCCAGTTTTGCCCACTCGGACGTTCTGGCTGGGAAACACTTGGTCATCAGCAGGTCTGAGAAGAACCAGATGATTCTCATGCACATGCTCACCCAGCCAGCACGAGTGGTCACTTCCACATACCAGAGAGCACCTGAGCTTGCTGCTGCCATGACTTCAACACAGCCTTGCAAGAGACATAGACACAGAACCCAAAGTTTCTGCGAGAAACCGCATGGGGACCTCCAGCTTGGCTGCAGCTTTTTGTATTTCCTTAGTACCCTCTTTCTCTACCTTGCTTACCATGATCAAGCAACGGACACTAAATCCCTAACAATTCAGAAGCAACTCAGAAAGTCCACAGCTTAAGGAGCTGGCCGTTCACTGCAGAGGTGGATGGCAAGCACCTCTGTCCTTCCTAAAACGYCGGTTTGTCCAAGCACCTGTGTCTCTGCTTGTTCCATTTGAAGAAAACCTTGCACCGGGAAGCAGCCCAAGGGTTGCTCTGCTCTCCTTCAGCACTGGGCAGGACTCCTTCAGGAACCATGTCTGTTTTACTCACAGAAGAACAGAAATAAGACAACAAAGAGCATCACACTCCCACATACACAGTGCAGCACTGCACTGTATAAATTTCCCTGCAAAGTCACACTGAAGCTAAAGCCTCCAGGCATATGCTGCACCTAGGCACTGATGGCTACAAGCACTGAACTTGCCTCCCTTCAGGACTCTCTAAAAGCTCCTCAGGACTAAACAGAGTCACTTGGTGCATTTTCAGCAAGTCTGTGTTTTGCTAACATGGGCTCACACTGCACTGGTGGGGCAGCTTCAGTTCCGTGGGGCCAGCAGAACTAGAAAGGAGTTTTAAAGCCTCACAAAATCCTTAATACCTTGCAAAGAGCTTAGCAATACTGATTTCAGCATTAAGGAAAGAATGTCACAATTGTAAGATTTCAGGATTTAAGAACTATTTTTGATAGCACGTACTGCCCTTTTATCTGTGTATCTGCTTCCTTTAAGCTCCCTGCTATAGAGTATTTATAGCTTCTTTCTGCAGTTTTAGAATATCTTTAAGAAGAAATCTAGTCATGTGTAGTATCAAATAAAACCCATAATTCTAAAAYAGATGAACGCAATAGCATTGTATTAGACAATGAGATTTTTTGATAAATGAAGCAGCTCTTTTGTTACCTATTTTTCTCTAAATAGAAAAGCTTAGGCTAAAGCTGATGGGATAAAAGAAGAATGAAATGAAGAAAGAGAAATTGGGTAATCTTTCCATCTTACTTTTCACTTTCAGATACATAGGATAATATTGCAACTCTTATCCTTCCCCAGGATGTCATGCGCTGCACAGCAGAAAACAAAGTAAACTGAGTTTTTATTGAACAGTATCACTCAAAACAAATTGACCTTCAAAAAATTCCTTTGCTGATTAAAAAAGAAATGTGAAGAGATATTTACAGCATTTCATAAACTTTATGCAGGTTGTAGCTCAGTAGTGCAGAGCCAAAACACTTTTTAACTGCATGCACTCCCCAGAGTGGATCTTTCCTTTATTCAGACAAATCTGAACCAATCACAGATTAATTCATGTGAAACTGTATATCTACAATTTTTAGATGTATATCTAGAYGTATAGTTAGATGCATAGCTACATTTATCTAAAAACATAAAGTTTAGCCATAACTGAAAATGTTGTACTTGACCACAGCGAAGTTGCATTCCTTAAAAGCAGGAGTCTTTTAAAGATCATTTCTGTCTTACCCAGAAATTATCCTTCGTGAATCCCCATTGAGCTTGGGGAATGCACACCTACCTTCAGAATGTCGAGAGAAACAAAACGGAGCAGAAGAAATACCAAATAAACTAGTTTTATCTCATTCCTTCTAAACATCAATGCATATGCTCAAAGCCTGTATGCCCTAATGCTCTTTAATAGACTTTTTCAAGGTCACTAAGAGACAACGCCAACAAACAGCTGAAAAAATTCAACACTCTGTCTTGCACCTGTTTTGACTCATATATCTCAAAGTCAGCTTAAATTTTCTCTTCAATCATTTCAAAAATGGACAGAATTTAAGCCACCTCAGGCACTGCCTGCAATACCAGCCTGCAAGCTGCATTTTCAATATGCCCTACAAAGGTAGATCCATCACATGCTCTTTGAAGGCTTCTGAGATGTCTTTGAACGGTTAAAAGGCTCCAGGCACAACAGGTTAAGCCAGGACTGCCAGGGGGAATTACCCAGGTCTCACTTGAGGCTATACAGAATATGGGCACCTTGCAGGAGGTGTGAGCACAACAAAATATTACCCATCAAAGCAAAGATTATTTAAATCTCAGCTTCACAAAAACCTGCACTGCTAGTTGCTTCAGCAGAAAACATCTGGTGCATTTATATACGTTCCCAAACTGCTGTCCATATTTTCCCAAGTGCCAAGAAGTGTATTTCCTTCTGTTTCCAAGTGCTAAGATTTTCAGCTTCCCAGGTTACAATCCATCAAATTAAACGCAGGCTCTTTACACTCCAAATTCTGGTCAACTAGAGGACACCAGAAGAGCAGACCCTCCTCACCCAGGGTGATGGAGTAGGGAAGGGGCTCCAGCAGAGCACCGAGGAGGCACCAGGGAGCACGAGGAAGGAGCTGGGCAAGTGCTGACTGATCCAAAAACGTGAACTGAGAGGASCCAATGTTGTCAAACTCAGAGTTGAAGGAAAAAGGAAAATATAATTCCTCGGGAGTTTTGCTGCACTGAGGTGAGTAGCAATCCACAAGACTGCCAGGGAATAAACTGAAGCCATCTTCCTTAAGGGACAACTTTACCTCCGAATGGATATTTTGCCACAACAGAATGTATAACTAAATAGTCTCCCCCCCGACTCCTTGCAGAGCCTCTATTTTCTCTTAAATGATACAGAACCTTAAATCTCTCAGTAAGAGAACACTTAATACCCTGGGCACACTACATTTTAGTGGTTTACAATTGAATTTGCTCTCTCCTGTGATTGTTAACTCTATTTCAGAGTATGCAGAGCTGTGAACTGAAGCACTTTTTCTACACAACCAYGTTAAATCAGGGGATGTAGGAGCTTTGCTATGCTGTCTTCCAACAAAAATCTCCATGTTTAAAGACATGCCCTTTGATACTCTGGTTCAATAGAGAACACATTCAGTTCATGAGAACTGATGCTCTCCAGCTATACAAGACCTTGTGCCCCATGCTCTAGGTTTCCCTGCTGGAGCAGGGGGTTGGACTAGATGATCTCCAGAGGTCCCTTCCAACCTGAATTATTCTGTGCTTCTGCGTGATGCTGGCTGTCCTGCTGAAT
This sequence comes from Nothoprocta perdicaria, assembly GCF_003342845.1. Lineage (NCBI taxonomy): Eukaryota > Metazoa > Chordata > Aves > Tinamiformes > Tinamidae > Nothoprocta > Nothoprocta perdicaria. The sequence continues at coordinate 879,572 of NW_020454794.1, forward strand.
CTGAAATGCAGCTTTGCTACTGTAATCAACGTTTGCCTGAGACATCTCCGCAATTCACTGTGCCTGCCAGCYGAGGCACATTTAACCCACAGGGCTCCTGCAAGAAGAGACTGCAAGGGACTGCTACAAGTCCAGTGCGAGCAGGCCCCCTTCCTCCGGGGCACTCATGGTTCCCGTCAGTGCTTTAGAAGGAGCTCTACGACAGCCAACAAGGGTACATTGTTTCCAAGAGACGAACCAGATTCTGCATATCTGTAYGCATACCTCACGCTACAGAAAGCGCTCTTAATTAAAAACGCATTCAAAGCAAAATGCACACTGTTTTTATGAAAACAAAGGAACAAGACCGTCTCAAACCCTTGTGTCTATTTACGAAGCAAATGAATTCCCCTCGCTACAAGCAAAGAAATGCCTGCTTCGGCACCACACCAGGCTGGCTGCACCTGCTCCCCTTCCCGCAAAGATAAAGCGGCCCGTGCAACTCCTCCTTTCAATGATTAAAGAGCCTGAAAGCCAGCGGCAGYAATAACGCCACATTTTTCCTGCTGTAACCTAATCTTTGCCCCGCAGAAACTGCTGATGAGGGCTTGTCTCCGCTCTGAATTTGCATAAAAACAATCCATATCGCGTTGCATGGAAAAGGGCTGGCAGCGGCACGGTGATACAAGGAATGAGATGTTACTGCCATGCAAAACGAGGCACAGGCTGCTATCAGCATCGCGCCGTTACTGCCTTTGAAGGCCCGTGATATGTGAGTGATAAAGCAAACGATCTTCCCTATACAGACAAATAAGGAGAATGCCATGTACTGGAGCAGGGAACASGAGGCCCGGCCAAAGAAAGATATATATATGGAAGGTAATTATGATATGTAAGGCTTATAGTGGAAAAACAGTAGAGGGAAAAACTTCTAGAATATCCTGGGTACGTCAGCCTGAAACAACAAATTAGTTTTGAACATCTGATATAAGATATAGCCCACACATACTTCTAATTGATATTTATATTGCTTTAGTTATTTATATTTATGTAATGTCTAACACATTCATGATCCTATGGAAATTAAATGCAATGAAATGAGTTACAGGGGGAAAAAAAAGTAATTTTGAATTAGGGTGAAATATCAACATAAATGCATTAAATGCTTGCATATTAAAAAATATGTATTTTTTGTATGTTTTATGACAAACCCAGCATGATAACATATTCRCAACCGGGATAAGTCATCACGTAGAAATCTCCAAAACTTTATCAAAGGGACAGGAAACTTTAGGCCTGCCGGGAGCCACATAAGAAGGGCGATTACAGTCCCGGTTACGATCCTGTGCACGTGGGTTATGGACAGCAGCAGCCCCTCGGTAATGCAACGGTGAGGAAAACGCWCCGAGGGTTGGTACTGAAACCAGATTTTAGTGCCTGGAACTGAGTTTCGGCTATCGTATACCTACGTGTGTTATCCCGAGCGATCGGTTGGCACCACGCGGCTCTTGCGGAGAGGCTGGGAAAGGCACAGAAGGGGCRGCAGCAAAATAAATCCAGGAGGACAAGGTCTCTATTTCAAAGCCATGCTAAGCCCACAGGACTGCCAACTGTTGTTACCCTCATGCGTAGTCACCTTCAATATACTTCCAAAAATTAACGTCTATTTTAAACGAGAACAAGCACCTCCCTGCACCGTATATAAATAAAATAAATAAAGAGCAGGGCAGGTAGGAGACGCGCGCTCGGGGGAGCCTTCAGGCCGGCCGAGCAACAGGAACCAAAGCCTCGCTCATTCCTCCCTGCCGCGGGGCGCTCTCCCATCGCCCCCAACGGCCGCCCCCAACGGCCGCCCCCAACGGCCGCCCCCAACGGCCGCCCCCAACGGCCGCCCCCAACGGCCGCCCCCAACGGCCGCCCCCAAC
>NW_020454794.1:881790-890008 GCF_003342845.1 Nothoprocta perdicaria
CCTCGCAGCCCGCTCCGTACTTTGAAACGCACTTTTCAAGCTTGGTTTACCTGCCTGCGGCAGGTAAAAGGCGTCGGGAAGGAAGTCCGGCAGTTAAAGGATTTGAACCTTGCCATATTAGGTAAGGAARAAGAAGAAATAATAACCGCCAGATTAAGTTTTTGAAGGGAAAATGCCGTAGGGTTTGCTTTATATGCCATCTTATGGTGGCAAGAAAGGGAGCAGAAATTAAAAAAAAAAAAAGTGCACATTCAGTCTTAAAAAACATTTCAATATTATTTCTAGAGCCGTTGCTGTAGGTCAGAAAATAAATTATAAAGTTTATTTCTAAGTAGCATTGTTTTTAAAATATGGATGTACTTCTGACAAATATAGGTTAAAAAAATAAAGGAAAAAAAAAAAAAAAAAAAGTCTACCTTTCCCGCACACGCATTTTTATCCTAATGTGCCTGCTGGAAATATAAAATTAAAGAACAGTATCATAAATAGCATAACGAAGTGCTCAGTGAGCACGCAAGGCTACTTTCAGTCAGTCATAACCCAATGTAAAAATGGTCATTTCTTGACGTTATATTCTTAGTGCTAGAATTCAGGCACATTCTGATTTAACCCGCAAGTACAATTTTACCATGGGATAGAGAAGAGCAGAAGAGCCGGGGAGCCGCAACCTCTTACCACTTCCATCCGTCCCGTGCTGTTTATTTTGCTGCCTTCCGTGGATCTCGGCGTCGCGAGCGGGCTCAAGGCAAACCGAGGAGCTGCGAGGTTGCACTGCCGCTCTGGCAACCACCTTTCCTGCTTTGTGTACTCTACGTAATTGCCTGGGTGTAGGCTGCGTTCAAGATAAAAAAAAAAAAAAAAAAAAAAAAAAAAAAAAAAAAAAAAAAAAAAAAAAGTTTGCTCTTTCCCCACCTCAGGGAAATGAAAAAACAACTCTGGAAATAGTCCAGATGAGACATACAAGTTAGAAGACTTGAAAGTAAGGTTGGATTTCGGTGCTTAGTGATAAAAACGTCCGCTGGAAGGAAACGTTATTTCAGGCCAAAATGTTTCAGCTCGAAACAAACTTTTTCTTCAAAAATCCATTAGTAAAACAGATCTGATCCCTGTCATGAAATGGGGGTGTATGTTTCAATCTAGTCRAGCCACATCACATAAATATTTTTATCTGTGTTATCAAGATGCTTTTCCTTTGTTTGGAAGGTGTCCAAAACCTGAAGCCAAGTGTGAAATACTCTTCTATCTTTTCACGCGCTCAGGTAACTACATTATGTTTGTACTACAACAGCTCTAATTCATTCATTTTCATTTCGTACACTCCCTCTGCTGGATATCAATATGAAGCTCCAGTGGATCAGAGGAGAGACTAGTTGCAAAAGGAGTGCAAGACACGTGGAACAGATTCCTGCTCCCTTTTATTAAGAGATTACACTTCAGGGACAGTCCAGTCGGTATCAGCAACACAACATGTATTCCTTATGCAAAGTTATTCATGTACTTTGGTCTTACTGAAATCACTAACACGTATGGAAACAGTGAAAATGGACAGGTTAAACATTCCTTATGTATTAACTTTRGATGCATCATCATTTCAGATCTGGTAATCTGAAAGATAAAATATACAAAAACAAGAGCAGAGAGAACTGCTAAAGGAACTCAGATGCTGATAGGCGAGRTAGCTGACAGCTGCAGTCTACAGTGATAGCCACTGCTGCACTGATATCTGTACAGCTTTAATCGGTCTCGGAAGAAACGAGAACAAATAATATCTCAGCTCTAGCACTACCAAAGCCACCCCACAACGCACATATTTTTTTCTGGTCAAAGGCTAAAAATGTTTGCCTAAACACTGGCAGCAGCAGTTTAACTGATTACATGTTTCTAAAAATCAAGCTTTATTAGAGGCTGAAAGGGAAAAGAATAGTTTTGAATGGAAACAGCAGGGTAAAAGGCACAGATACACAGCTCCAAATGCTCTTGAAAAGCCCTGAAACAGTTTTACCCAGAAATATTTAATGAATTCCTCCTCAGTAGTAGACTGTATCTCCACCATCAGTAGTGGAGACACTTTTCTGTACAAATAGTAGCTCCTATTTGTTCTGGGGTAAAAAACACGCTCATTGTGCTCTTCCTTTTACAAATCCAGGGAACTAGGATGTGTGCTCAAGTAAATATTTTATAGTGGTTAATGGTGACAGTCTCCTCTACTTTAGGTCAGCAAAATCAGTCGAAATAAATCTGTAAGTCCATAACCTGCAGCTAAAGGCTATAAAAATATTTGCTATATTGCTATATATAAATATAGCAATAAATATATATAATAAATAAATATATAAATATATAAAATTGCTATAAAAAGCAAAGATGCTTTTTAAAATTTCATAGCATTCTTTGTTATGCAAAACAGATTATTTTAGGCTATTACAAAATAGCTGAAAATTAGTTTAATATGCTCTTATTTGACAAGAAAATCACAAGTCATATTCTTAGGGTTGGATATGTAACAAATATTACTGTGAAGAAATAATGAGCTAATTTAAAACATATAAAGTTTAAAGTTTAAATACAGTAGAGTATTATTTTGTATTGTCCATAAGCATCACAAATGCAAACATGAATGATGAGGGGGGGAAGGTAAACATTTATTTCCAATCAAAATTATGTAATAAAGCAACAAGAAAAGTACCCTACCACCAGTAACCCACATTATGAGGAAATATAGGCTCTTCCAAAATACTATAATACAATTCAAATTGGACATAGTCGATAGGACTTCCTGCTATAGGGGGAAAAAAAAGGTTATTAAAAATTAGAGGGCCTCCAATCAGTAGTAGAGAGCTATAATTATGCTGCTTGAGCTCATTATCTATATTTCAAGGATGAAGAAAAATTTCCTATTCAGTAATGGTCTTTAAAGTTCTTAGAATATACTCTTAAGAGAATAAATTGTGCAATTCCCAATGGACAAACACTGTTCAAATCCTAGGCTACTACTATATTGGCAAGATGGAACAAGCTTTTTTCTTTACACAGGAGTGCTTTGCTTACAAACTAATGAACATTAAATTAACACATTTTCTATCTTTTCTTCATTTTCTGACTTCCCACTAGGTCAAATGTGAGGTTGCCACGACAGTGATACTACCTTGATACTGTTGTTCCGGAAAGCTGATTCCAGAATTTGTTACAAGTATATATGTATATATACTTATATATATATACACACATATATACACACACACACACATATATATACAAGTATATATGTATACATATATAAAATATATGTATATATTTTGGAGGGGGTTTTATTTACCAAAATACCTTTAAGTCAACCTGTTCCCGAAAGCAACACAGAATTATGTCTATGGTTTACACTAGTGGCTTTTAAAAGGAGGTAAGGAACATTCCTACACATTTTGATATCTTCATCATTATTTGAGTTATGAATCTGAATGCTCGGTAGTCAGGTTGTCACAAACAATGGGTATGCAACACATGCAGGTTTTCATGAAATAGGCACAAGGATGAATCTGCTAAAAAAAAAGTGTGAATAATGTACTGAATTAAACAGAAATTATTTAATTGTTTTGCTGTCTCCAAGGACAAGAGAGACTTCTCAAGAGAGAATGCTACATGCTCGCCTGCATTTAAGGTGCAAAAATGTATAACATTGATAAATATTATGACCTAAAGAGTAGAAATTSTGAGCAAGTTAAAATGCCAGTATTTATCATCATACAAATAGTACACCTTTATATTAAACAACCCTTTAAGTAGAAACTAGTGCAGCTGTAATAAAACAGTTGTTAATAAAATTAATTTGCTGTAWAAATATTTTTAAAAAAATCTGTAATAAAATTCTTAGAAGTTGAATACCTCTCAAACATGTATACTGGAAACAAACAAAACCATACATCATAAGACAGGATAGATGGATATCAAAACACTGTGATATCCCCTGGCTTTAGTAGCCTGTTTTGGCCAAGCTGAGAAGTATGAGAGGTTTTGAAGAAAAAAAAAATCCCTGCCTACAGTGGATAGCATAGCATCTTCTCTCAAGCGTAATCCTCACAAAGTCCAGCAAAAATACATTTGGATCATAATATCTGGATATAGACACTACTTTTCCCTGATACTGTTACATCCATTCCTTTATTCCAGTTATATCAATACATTTTTAATAACGGAACAGTCGCACACTACCAATACAGTTGGTGAAACTTGCATTTCCTTCCTGTTACCTGAGATGGGCCATATTCCCCAATAATACAGGATTGGGCAGGGAAATTATCTAGACAGTTTTCTTTCCACTGAACAACATTAGGAGTGTCTGAAAAAATTTCCAGCAAGTCATGAAATATATTTAATGTATAATCAAAATGGGAAAGAATGATAAGCCCAGAATTATACTTGAACTCTAACTCTCCAGATGATGTGTAGTGTCTTCAGAAGCCATCATGAATATAATGTCAAAAGTCTTTGAACGAAGAATCCCTAGGGAAAAAGAAAGGAAGAAAGAAATTTGTTTCACATTTAGTGAATACAGAAATACATTCTAATGTTTCTATATGAAAAAAAAAAAAAAAGAAGGCACTCTGAGCAGGCTTCCTAGATACTTAAGTAGTCAATTAGATGCTCTGTAGTATTTGTTTTTATTGCACCAAAGGGCATTATAGCACTCCCAAGTGCAAGATAAACTGTGGATTGGTATCATTTATGAAAATCAGGCAGAAATGGTTTTTTCTACCAGGTCTGCATGACAAGGTGCATGCTTTTCACTGTAGTGAAACACRGAGTCTTGTATAGTAAAGTGGGAGAATAATATTAAGAAGCTACTGTCAAATTTATTTCCGATTATCACAATCTTTATAAAATAAACAGATAACTTGACTCATCTTCCATGGCAGCCCACCTGGTAAAACAGCACCAGAACACTGCAGCGGAGTTAGTGTATCAGTGGTGACACCAGTGTTGCTGTCTTGGTGTATTCATGAACTGTCAAACCTGATGTTGACTGTTGAAGAAGCCTCTTTATGAATACCCACTTATTTTTACAGTATCTTTCCTTAACTTGCTTTCAGTCGAGTTGACAAATTATCCTCAATCTACTGAAGGACAGAACTTCATCTCCTAGGAATCTATTTCTAATATCATTCCACTTTAAAACCAACAGGCGCTCACAGCTAGAATATGTTCCATTAAGTTCTAACATCTATTTAAACATCGTAAGTAACTCGGCTGTTCTGCTCCTGAATACACCCATCAAATATTTGCATTCAGTTCTTCCCACTTACTCATTCTACCAGGCCATTTATTTTACAGTGGTTTATTTATCTTATTCTGGTCCCAGCTCCTGACCCAGGGAGATTTGCTCAGCACTCACAGGACCTATGTACTTGGAGAAGCCTTTGATAATGGAGATGATTAAAGTGCCCAAGTTAAAAATCTCAGCACAGTACTGAGGTAATTCATCTCAGAAGACACCATCATCTCCTAAACAAAAAGATTTCCTGAAAGTCATGAATTGAGATTTTTTTTTTTTCCCCTCTCAACTTGATTTATTTTTAATGCATGTTGCCTTCAATTTGCAGGGAAAAACAAACAAACAAACAAACAAACAAAAACAGTTGAGATTTAAACTGTCAGGGGAGTAGTTGCATGTTGTGAAGGTTCCATTTTACTGTCTGAAGACTGTTGGGCTTGTTTATCCTCAGGGTTTCATGTGTTTGATGATGTACAGACAACATTTATGTTTCCAGTAAAAATATGCTAAGAGGTATATACATATTTAAAGCAAAAAATATTTTGCAAATTACTACAAGAAAAAACAGTTGGATAGCTCTGAATTTTTCTGCAGCAGCAATCTAAATATGTATGCCTAAAGTTGGACAAAAAGGTAGTAAGTCGGAATTCTATGAGGTACTAGGAATGTCAGAAGGTATTATGGCTACAGCAGTTCCAGTACATGTAGTTGCTATTAATTACGTAATGCAGCTGAATAAAATGAAACACAAGTAATATCATGAAAAGATTACACTTCTGAATCTATCTAATTTTTTCAAGCAGTCCAGTTTAATGGAATTCATCTAATATTTCAACAGGAATTATCAGAGTTCTTCTGCCTATTTTGCTTCTGTGTTAGGAACTGGGTTCCTGAATTACGTACCCTTCTAGGGACCGGTCCAGAGACCATTCAGGAGATCGATGGTGGCAACGTTCGGGTGATGATGCTCTCAACGTGGAGCTAAACTGATAGGAGGTTGTAAGATTCTGGAGTCGAAGCTCCTGTACAGCACGTTCCCTAAATAAAAATTATTTTAGAGTGAGGCTAAACACTTTATAAAACCAACCTCATCCTCACTATGATCCCTAACTAGGGGAAGAGATTAAATCTTAACAATGTTTCAACCTTTTTGCTCATGAACATTAGAATAAGAACCACTTACAATCCCGATCTGGAAGCACCTATACACCCTGAGAAGGCTGTATTCACAAGGCAGGAGTAGAGAAACACAATCTGAAGATTAAATTAATTTCAAAACAAAAGCGCTCTTGTATTTGCATACAGTCTGGCATATTTTATACAGCTGAAGAAGCAAAAATTGAGGTCACTTTTAAACTTACTTGCAAATTACTCCAAAGTTTAGAAAATTTKCTGTGACTTCAATGTAGGACACCATTTGAAACTGAAACATACTGTAATATTTAAGGAATTAATCTTTAAAAGGTATGACCTTGACTGTATAAGTCCCCCTCCAAAACATTCATTTTTGCTTGTAAGACAACAAAGCATCAACAAACTACTTTGCYACAATGAAGGAAGATCCTCAATTCTCTAACCTGTTCAGCAGTGTTGCTATTTATCCTTTTAAATTGTTTAAGTCTAAATACTAGCACTGCATTTCATCCAAATGAGATAGAGGAAGTGTGATAGAAAAGCATGTACTTGCCTTTCAAAGCGCTCCGTTCCCAGCTGTCTTTTGGTGATATCGAGTTCTGACTCTAGCTGAGCTGCTGTATTTCTGAGCTGAGTAAAATCTCGGCTTTGCACAGCACTGTGAAGCCCACATAATAATTAGACAGCACTTACAAACCTCTTACTGTGTTGCCAAACAAAATTATCAAAATTAAAAGGGCAGTATAGCATGCATGCAAATGATCTCAAGAACATCTTATGGAGTACCATATACTCCATGGTATAACTATCCCATGCATTTTTCTCCATGGAAAAGCCTTTTATGGGGTAGCTGAGGAATCAGCACCAGATTTTTAGAATCTTCTGCTATTAAGATAGCCAAGATACTTGACTAGTTGCAAATGCATCTAGATATGAGCACTCTACTTGTATATATATCTAAGGGGAGAAGGAAAACACAATTTCAGCTCAAAAAACTTCAATATTCTATTAGTCATTTACTCACAGCTTATTCTCTGCTAAAGCAAGCTGTTCCTTGAGAAGCTGAATTTCAGAGTCTCTTTCTTGCTCTGCTATCTGCGATTGCAATTCTTTCTCTCGACTAGACACAAGCAAAGATTCCAGGTTCTTCAGAGATGCTCTTTCATTTGTCAGCTGTTTCCTGAGGAGCTCTATTTCAGAATGGGATGACTCACAATCGTTCTGCAGCTAAACAAAAATTTTAAACTTGGAGATGTAYGCCCAGTAAGCCTTCCAGCCATCTGTCAAGGTAACCTCAAAGAAAAGGCTGGGAACAAAGACYCAAACTTGTTCTCATGTCTAGACGGTTGGTCATTGTTGTATGTGACCTCAGTCAAAATCCRCTGTCAGCTTTATTAATTGATCCAATGTATATATATGTGATCATAAACATACTTGCTACAAACAGTCACAAACTGCTATGAAATATAAGAATCAATAGACACAGGTATTTTATGTGAAAAACACAGAATTATCAGGAAGAGGGAAGCACTGCATTTTACTTATGTGAGAAATGGTTGCTTTATGGTTGGTTGCTTAAAGGTTGCTTAGAGAAGGTGAAACCTGATAAAACAAACCAATATCTGTATCTCCAACAGGCTAATATTACATTTATTTTACTTAAGGGAGCATAAAACAAACAAGCAAAACACTAGTGAGACAGAAAATTCTCAATAGCTTACAGTGAATAAATTTCAAAATAAAAAATTAAACTACTATATTTCTTGGTGACTGTAAGAAAGAGTATGTATAAAACTTAGTATGTTCCATTGAAAATGT
>NW_020454794.1:890033-967553 GCF_003342845.1 Nothoprocta perdicaria
TTTTTTTTTTTTTTTTTTTTTTTTATGAGTGCACATGCATGATCTTCTATATAAAATTGTTTTTAGAATATATTTCACATACCCTTTCTACTTCCTCTGCTCTGGATGTTAACTCCTGGGTTAACAGTTCTTTGCCAGTATCCAATTTGATGCAAAGTTCTTGTGTAGATTTGAGATCTGCAAGGATAGAGACTTTCTCTCGCTGTAAGTTTTGAAGCTCTCCTTCCATTTTCAGAAGAGTCATTTTCAAGGTAGAAATTTGAGCCTTGTATGCTTTTTCTGTTGTTAAATTCTGTAATCAAGCATTGTCACATAATGAAAATTGTACAGCAAAGAAAACACAAAGCTGTTTCCTGTATCCTAAAAAAATCTCTATATACCTGCAGTGAATTTGAAGAGACAGAAGTAATTATTATGAATTAAACTTAATTTTTTTTTCTTTAAATAAACTCCCACATATAAAATGACTAAAAACAAGAATTTTTGCTTCCAACAGCAAAATCAGCTTCTGACATTTCCATCTCCCTTCCCAGGATTCTGCTTTGTCTGTAGAGCCTAATAAGGTTCTAAGTCCCTGCCTATGGTCCCCTTTTTAGTTTCAAAATAGACCCTCTTATTTAAGTAATAAAATACATTCTTGTGTGCAGAAGAGCAATGAATGCAGAGATCCTGTCAGTAATACTTGTACCACTGCCATAGATAAAATCAGGCATGACTGAGAGATGACAGAAGTCACACTAAAGAACTTCACAAGCTAGCAGCAGTAGTTCTGTCTAGAGAAATTTAGGTTTTTCTATCTTTACATTAACAAAGACTTTTCAAAAATTGCCTATACTTTTCCAGCAACTCYGAGTTGAATTTCTGATCACTGCATCTCTTAATTTTCAGTTGGTGGCAGAATGAGTCTGGAAGACTGACAAAAGCTGAGAGAGAGATAAAGCACAGTGTCTTCCTTAAAGGATTTCTCAGATGCAAGATCAAAAAGCGATGATCATGCGGGGACTATCTCCTTAATTCCAGCTATGCTGCCAATGTTCAAGTTTTGGAAACTAAACTTATGTCATAAAAAAGTACAAATTGCACAAGGCAGTGCTAAGCATGTACAAGATCAACTCCATATCAAGATCTTTTTTTTTTTATAAAACAAAACTATATGATAAAATCTTTTGCTTCCAAGATATGTCTGACACACAATTCTACCTAGACTTCTGACTAAGTTAACTGAAACGGGTTTCACAAAGAGACCTCTTTGCTCTTTTACAAAAAGACCTCTTTTGGAAGGAGCTAGGAAGATGAAATCTCTTCCCACTGGASGCTACCTGGACAAAATAAAACTATGTACCAGTTCTATGAGACTCAAACACTATTAGACTGCAATAAAATCTTGCTGTGCTGCTTGKCTACTGCTATGACTTCATCCCTTATCTGAGTAGCAACAGGGCAGTTTTTGAGTATCTAATGTGCATGGCTAGTTCTCAATATACACAATATTCAGAAAGCAGATATGATCTGCTGCCTAATCTAACTAATCACATCTAATGCTGCCTAATCTAACTAGTCACATCTAATGCGACTAGTGGAATTCTAGTTTATATTATCAACACAAACTAGGTACAGTTCATTTTAGCAACTATCTCTAAAATATGAGTAGAAGTGGTGTTAAGCCTACCTAATTTCAAACAGTTGCACTCTTAATATATACCAGACCATTTCTAGTGTGACCTATGGAAAGAACGATCTCAACATACTTGTTCCATATCTATTTCAAGGGACTCGATTCTTTCTTTCAACCTGCGGTTCTCGGATTCTGCGCTGATTAACGCCAGTCTAACAGAGCTGCAATCAGCCTCTGCTTGATGGCATTTGGTTTCCCAGCTTTCTCCTTCTTCACAGGCTGYGTGGTATTTCTCCAAGAGCTCACAGTTCTCTCTCTCCTAAAACATAAAGTTCATTTGTTTAATTATTCTCAATAAGCCTGAATAAATTGGAATATTCATAGGTTACAAGTAGGAGATAATATTAGATTTTATCTCTCCCTATTGAAAAATTTTTGTTAAATGGCAAATCTAATACAACATCTAAGATTTCTCAGGAATCAGTGTTTTATTTATGATAGTCATATTTTGATGCTCAAGATAACTGTTAAAAATAGTTAAATTAACATAAAAAAGGTAGGTATAGCAATATATTGCAGAAATATTTTATGTGTTATTAATGCCACATGATAATAAAGACAAAACATTCCCAAATGCTCRCTCCACTTTTCAAGTTTAGTACAAATACACATATGTGCACAGAGAAAAATATATAGATATATCTGTGAAATATATTTTATCGGTGCTTTGCAAAAATGGCCAGAGAAAACGTGTTCAAACTATTATACCTGTACTTGCGTAACTCAAATAAGTTTCAGTTAAGAAGCAAAATCTTCCATGAATATATAGTTAAAATTTCATTTTTGTTAAAACAATGGCTTTTATTAACGAGTAAAATCTACACACTCACTTTAGACTTCAGCATGCCCTTCAGCCTAACAATATCTTTGTTTGAATCCTGGACTTTCAACTTCACATCATCAAGCTCATTTTGGTACTTTGCTAGTTTTTTATAGAGCACCTGTAACGACAGATTTGAGTTTGTATCTTTATAAAAAGCAGAATTTGTGCATAATTTATCCATAACTCATTAGTACATTAGTGCATACTTTATGGGTTTATTAACTAGATTTTTAAAGGCACATACAGGCGCATACACCTTCTGCCTCCTTATAGTGCTTTCCATCTAAGCACGGGTCGTAACTGCCACAGTGATTTTTATTTAAAGATTAATTAGCTGGTCCTCAAGACAAATATCAGGTCCTCAAGATAAATATCAATAACATTACATAAAAATAGCTCTTCTTTATACAAGCACGCTGAAAAGTAAGGGTATTTCAGAGTATGAAAAATGAGGTTAAAACTAGATTGCAGATATATTTCCATATGACAGCCCACAAGTTCTATGCATTACTTGAACAATACACAGTTTTACAGTTTTCCTTTTTAGGTTTTTTTTTTTTTTTAATATACAGATATACCTGATTTTCTTGCTTAATATTAGAAAGATGCTCTTGTAACCTGTCATTCTCCTGAGCTAGTGATTCTCTGTTCTTCTTACTCTGGGCAAGTTCATCATTGGCTTCTTCTAGCTGTTGGTGCAGACTGGCGATATCTTGCTCACAGATACAGAGAGCTTCAGCAGATTTTCTATGCAGCAAATAATAAATATTTCAGGTATTGCAATACAGCCCAACCTAATACAAATAACAGCTTTTCCAGTAGTTAAGTTTCCAAAAAAAGAAATATAGTTTTAACATTTTAGTATTTTAAAGAAACCCCAAATCCATTCATTAGCACACTCTAGGATTCGATTTTTGAGTTAGTACTTTTATAAATGTCATAAATTAATTACAATTTTAAATGAATTTGAAATCTTAGTCTTACTTTGCAGAACGCTCCAACTCAGAAATCAGAACCTTGAAATCTGAAATGTTTTTTTCCTTAAAAAAAAGAAATAAATTTAAAAAAAATCTTTTGCAGTTAATAAATATAAATGTCTAAATATGCTTTCCTTCTGTTAATTGCTTTATTTTTCAGCTTGTTTTAACTATTTAATACAAAAACGATTCCCCTATTCCAAGCTTTATTATGTTTAGAGTTGAAAATTCTGATAATCTATTTTGRCAAATAAAGGAACAAGTATTATTAGCTTCTGCAAATTATAACCTTCAAAAACTAATTTTCTTTATCCTTTGTAGTTCTAAAAGTAATATTTGGATCACTCTCCCAAAACTAAATGTTATCTTATGTCAGATAAGTCCCTGTGGCTTTTCTACAATGAATAAACTATCAGTTTTTAACTTACAAAACAAGAATTTTAACATTATATTTTCATAAGGAAGCTGGCACAAAGTATATCATTTCACTGCCTTTGGATAAAAATACTAAAAGAAGCGGAGACAAAGAAATGTTTTTCATTGGCAACAAAAGAAATATTAGAGATATAGCTATCTCTTCTCTAAAGTGGACCCCATTTTACAATTTTAAAATACAAACCGAGATGATTACGGTCCACTCTGCAAAATGGTTTCTTTATGCAACTTTGTTAAAAGGTAAAAAGTACCATATTTAGTTTAGCTTAACACAACATCCAGAGGACTTGAGCTGAAGTGATAGATAACATCTCAGACTAAAAACTAAAAGCAGCTTTCTATATAGTTTGAATTCATACTGTACAATAAACTGACGCAATCTTTAGCCCTTAGGGTTAAAAAGCATCTCATACAAATGCAACTTTGGTGACAACAAATGAAGTACCATTTGGTACTTCTTTAATGTAAATGGACCCCAAGAAAGAACTTGGGATGAATTTTAAGAGGACTCTTAAAATTCTTCATTTAAATTCTTCATTTTAAAGAGTCACAAGAGGACTCTTAAAATTCTTCTCCATTTCAGGAAAACGAGAGCCTACCAAATAGGACATGCACATAGCTCAGACTTAATTGTTTTTTAAGTTAAAATGAGTTTTATTGTTGTCTTCAAACTGCAGCAGAAAAAGGCCAGTACTGGGCACTACTGTAGCTAACCAGTTCAGGACAGACGTGGTAACCAAACAGATCCTCCTGTTATTTATGTTCTGTAGTGCTGTAACTTGTTCACATGTKATTTATACATTAGAACGTACTTTAATTGTCAGGCTTTCTTCAAGAACAGCRATTTTTTTTTTTCGTTCTTTTACACAGTCTTGCAAAGTTTCCTTTTCTTTATCAAGTTGTGCAATTGTTGCTTTCAAAGCGCTGATTTCCTCTTCTTGAATAAGACTTTGTTTTGAAAAATTATCTGGACACAAGCAAAAAGGTTTCCTTTTTATTAACCCAATTCAACCRCTTGGAAATAAAAATTATGTGATATACTCCTGCAGCAAAGATAATGACAAAAYAGAAGAAACACACACACAACCCCCCACACACATACAAAATGAAAGCTCTCCTTCAAGAAAACACTGAAGCATTTACTTTTGCATAAATACATAAAAAAAAACTACTGATATTTACAGAACTGCATTCTTTATTTCATCAATACCTTAAATCATTTGGCTCAAGACAATCTATTTTAATTAAGACAACAAATGTTCACATCATTAAAAAATAACTTTCTCAGGTGTTGTAACGGCAAAGAACTTAATAAACAGATTTGCAATAGACAACAGCAATGTATAAATCTCAGCCTRTAATGACTGACATGAAAATTTAGAGATGGATATCCTGACGTTTGCCTGCTTTTCCTGAGACTGATTCAACTGAACTTCATGGCAAAAATAAACAAACATGGCTTTTAAAACAAAATTCATCACCTCTTAAAAAAATTTGTAAAGGCTTCAGTGTAATTAGGCTTATCAAATTACACTTATTAACTCCTTCCAGGAGATAAAATATTCAGAGTAAAATCACCTCTCTCTCTGACGTGCAGGGACATAATATACAGCATATATTCTGCCTTTTTTTCTCCACAAACATTTTTATGTTTATGTTAAGTGAAAGAAAAAAAAATAAACACACACACCAATTAGTTTAAATAATCTTATTAAAACAATTGCATTTGACACTCACCAATTTTTTCATCCAAAAGCATAATTTTTTCTTGGGTAAGTTGTAGCTCATATTTTTTCTTAGCAAGACTTTGCTTAGACTCTGAAAGACTCTGTTCTGTCTTTTCTTTCAATAAACTGGAAAAGAAAAAGTATTAAACAGAATCCAGACATTCACATATGACTTCCTTTTTGGCATATCACTAAGATGGTGAAAGTTAAGAAAAAGCAAGGTTCTTCTATATATTTTATATTATTTAGGATATTTCATTAGTGTTTAACCTTAATCCTTTCATATTGAAGTCTGAATATTTCTGCAACAGATGACAAAAAAACTAAGTAAAATTTCTTCTTTCGGTCCACCTGTTTTAAACATATCAAAACAAACAAGCAAGCAARCAAACACCTTGATCTTCACCTCTGCTAAGTAAATTCTCCTTTCTATCCTGCACTCACTGACCACCTTGTCTAAAGGCTTCACTTGAGTCTGGTCCTACTGCGTGTTCCTAATCATGGTTAGGAGCACCAATTTAGCAGCAGCTTGTAAACCTTGTGGGAGACTTCAGTTAATTTCATCTTCTTGAAAAGAAGCAGAGACTGAGAAAAGGACGTTTGAAGCTAACTAAACATGTAAGCTTTTAGTTTGAGTATGTTTACTTGCTTCTGTAAAACAAACAAAAATATTGAAAACAATTTATATTAAAAAAAGTTAAATGCCTACTCAATCATATCAAAAAACTAACTAAGTTAAGCATGTAACTGAACTCCTGAAGGCTGAGTTRGAGTGAATTTTGTTTTTTCACTTAAAGGTGTTTTTCAGCATGTCTGGAATATAAGAAAGCCAAGAGAGGTTACATGTAAATAAGGCATAAGAAAAGCAAGTCCATTTTAAAAAGTGGAATGACTCATAAGGACAACCAACATCTCTTCCTTTTGCTTTGACCTGAATAACAATTACAAAACCCAACAAGTTCATGTTATTCAATAAAYTGAAGTAATTATATATCTTTACTTACTTAAGTGAAACATATTCAACTTTCTGTCGGCTCAATTCAGTTTCCAAGTCCAATGCTCTTCCTGACAATGTTTTCGTCTCTGTTTCCAAAGACTCCACAGTGTCTTTCATTAATGCCAGTCTGGACATTTGTTCTAGCCGTTCCCTATCTAGCTATAAATATAATTAAACATTAAAAGTTGCAAAAAAAATGACATCTATAGAGCACTTCTCCTATTCATTTAACTTCTACTCTATTTTTACCACAAAAGTTTTATTGAAGGAGAGCTCTGCAGGAACCTGCCTTATTCAAGCAGCTTGATGAMAGCAGCTGTCCAAAACTGAAATGTAATTCTCGCTTTGCCTTCAAGTAGAACCATTGCCTATAGCTTTTAGATCTTTAGAATATTTAGGTTTATTTATGTAAATTTGTAACTATGCCCTAGTACAAAAAAGTCTGGCACTCATCAATACTGAAGTATCACCCTCTAATGTTACCAAATGAACTGAAGACAGAAAAAAAATGTAGCTAAAGCGGAACTATTTCCAAAATACACTACATACCATATATGAAGTACATGATTAAAGCTAATTTACTGCTCAGAGCACTCAGAACTGTTTAAAGCTAGAATGTATTGTATTATGGATGCAGATATTTTAATATTATAATCTCTGAACTAGATTTTTAAGCATGGTAGTATTTAACAGGTTGAAAGGAAAACACAAATGTGACCAGAATTTCACACGATCTAGGAGAAAGAGATATTCCAAAAAAAACCCATTTATCTTTTTAAAAAAATAAGATCTAGAGATACACACTTAATATCTACATGTATTTTGTTAATATATTTTAGTTTTTACTTGCACTTACAAGCAACTTAAACCATTTTTACTTAAAAATGACTTGTCAGAGCTGTACAGCTACAGATCTGGTCTTCACAACACAGSATCATAAACTCATTCAACTTGGAAGGTGCCACAGCATGTCTCTAATCCAACCTCCTGGTCAAGGTTAAGCCAGCTCTAAGGTCTGACAAGGTTGCTCACAACTTAATCCATGCAGGTCATGAAAATCTGCAAGGCTGGAGCCTAGCTCTGTCTTTGACAGGCTAGTACTTGCAGTTGGCTCTTAGACACCCCTGTAACCCTCCCTAGGTTGTACAAGCCCCGTTCTCCCAGCCACTTCTCACACGGCTCMAGAGGGACTCCAGACCCTACCATGTAGGGGGTCCTTCCCTGAATTCACTCCAATTTGGCAATATCTTTTTGGTCCTGGTGGTAGCAAAACTGAACACAGAATTCTAGATGTAGTACACAGTAAGTACAGGGGAAAGGGGGATAATCWCTTCACTCAATCTACTGTCTACCGTACTGTTGATGCAGCTCAGTGTTCTCTAGGTCTTCTTTGCTACCAGAGCACACTGCTGGCTCACAAGAAGCTCACCGTCCACCAGGATCCCCAGGGCCTGCTTGGAATAGCTGCTCTCCAGCCATCTCACCCCTGCATGTACCAAAGCCAGAGGCTCTTCCTTCCCAGACAGGCAACTTGGCATTTGTTCTCGTTGAATATCATAAGGTTCCTGCTAGGCCATTCTGCCCACCTGCCTAGGTACCTCTGGATGGCAACTCTGCTCTTGAGTGCACTGATTGACTTCCTTCATTCCCTGTCATTCGCAAGTTTGCAAGTTTTGCAAGCACACAGTCCATTGCCTCCTTCAGGGCATTGATGCAGGCATTCAAGAGGACAGGCCTGGGGACAGAACCCTCTGGTACTCCACATTACTAGCATCCAGGCAAAATATGATCCACACCATTAACCTGCTAAGATAACCAAGTTTTTTTCCCAACTATTTGTCCACTCATCCAGACCACAACATCCTAACTCAGATACAAAAAAGCTGCGGGAAACAGTGAGAAAAGCTAAAGTATAAGTAAATGACATTCACTGCTTTCCCTTTGACCAGTCATTTCATAATAGAACTCCATCAGTTTGTTCCTCCAAGGTTAACCATGAATATCATCTGTATCCCATTTATAGTTTCATAAATAACCAATTTTCCTTACATTCTGAACTGTTATTTCCAGCTCTTCAATTCTCTGTTCCAAGTGAGCCTTCTCGTTAAATGCAATCTCTTGGGAAATCTGCAAATACCAATTAAAACAAAAAATAAATCACATACAGAACAAGTCAGAACTCACCACAGACACATAATGTAATTAATTCTCAATACTAGAACAGAAATCTTCAGTATTTCTAATTACACTGCTAAATAACTTTCATGTTAAAATAAGCTAGAGTGAAAGAAAACCTTTAACTGCTCCCTGAGGCTATCGCGTTCCGTAGTCATTCTTCGGAAATCAGACAGCGCCGTATCCCTTTCCGTCTCCACGCGCCTTAGGATAGCTTGAGCTGTCACTGTGTTTTTAGTAGCCTTGGGACACTTGATAACTTCCCGACGAAGGCGGGATATCTCTTCCTGTGCCTGTTATTAAAAACAACAGCATACTGGAAATATGCAGTAGCCATTGAAAGTTGTTGCTGTGTACATAAACTACGGACAGGATTGGTTACAGAATATCTATCAGAACTACTAAGTAAAAATGGATTTGCACTCCAGAAAGCTTGCACAAAGCAATAAGCATTTTCTTCACTGATGATTATCCTTTTAATTCACATCACGGAAGAGTTCGTATTTAACAATGAAAAAGGTTTATAGCAGAGAAAAAGAGCAAAGAAATGATAACCTGCAGTATTCATGAGACTGTTAAGTAATATTTTCAATACCATTTCAGCTTTGTAGAAATGTTTTTGTTTTGAACCTCAAAATTTTGAAATCTTCTGGAATGGGGAAAAATTATAATTGGAATGCGTAATGAAATACATATCTGATAATACAGAGCATCTCAGAAATTGGGCGATAGCAAAAAAAAAACCAAAATAAATAGCTACATTCTTTGATTCAAGAAAGAATTCTTATTCAAACCTCATAAAATTGTATTTAAGTGAGATTTAAATCACAGAATTTTCAGAACTTTTTTTTAAAGAAATGCCTTGCAGTCTATTAAAAATTTTTTTTGCTTGTACATCACCTTAAGTTATTTCATTAGTCACACTAATATAAATAAAATTACCCGTTCATAAAGATTGATAATTTTGTCTCTTTCAGCTGTTAAAACCTTGATGTTACCCTGAATTTCTGCCACATGGCGCTCATATTTTTCCAGTATTGACTTATGTTCTTCACACTCTCTCAATATTTTCATAACTTCTGGGTCAGAACTCGCTCCCTTAAAGAAGAATTTTATGTAAGGTTAAAGTAGAGAAAAACAAGATGTCATACACTTTATTAGTATTTCTGGTTTGGAAATTTCTATAGAAGATTCAACGAGCCTACAACTCAAAAAATTAAAGACAATCAAGGCTGTACATACATCTTTCTTAGCATTAGAGTCCAGATATACATATCATTTTACCATTTTCTAAAATAYACATTTATTTGGAAGGGCAAAAGGTCATCACAAAATTGTACTATCAATCATCTTGAATATTTAAATGATATTCATATATTTCTTTTTCAGTGAAGCAGCAATTAACTACAAGTTATTTGCTGTTTCTCATCATATGCAACCTTCTGTCAATTAGGTTTTCATACTGGCAGTGTGATTGTGGTAGTTTGGCATCATGTAAAGGAACCTTGGAGGAGGGGAAAAAAAAAAAAAAAAAAGGCAATCCTGTCCTACAGTGTTTTCCAAACTCACCTGGATGGCTGAAAATCTTTTTGACATTCTGCCACAATTAGGCTTCTGCTTAAGTCTTGAAGATGTGTTTCTAAGAACCTTCTGCAAACTCTCAGCTTCACTTTTACAGTAGTCTCTGTCCCCTTGCCGTGTCTTAATTAAGGTATCAAACCCTGAAACTGATTTCCCTTGCTTTTTTTCAACTTCTGTTTCTAAAATAACCTGAATCTGGAAAAAAAAAAAAACATTAATTTTTTTTTAATAAACATTACTGCAATTCTAGCACTTTAGCTTAATTGTTCTAGTCTGAAGGAAAATTTTGGACATACTTTCTAGTTTGACGAAGCTGAAAACATGTTGTTTAGCAATAGTAAACTTAATTGATCAGTTTGATTTTTGTCTTTAGATACAGTCCAAGAAAAAAAAAGAATATGATGAGTTATACTCAAGTGAAAGAAAAAGAAAGCATAGGATAACTTTTCCCAGATTTGTTTTACCAAGAAACTTGAAAATGGGACAGCCTGGCTACATGTAGGAAATAAAGAAATAAGTATGTAGTTGCATTAATGGCAAAGGACATCATTTCTCCCATCTGAATTTTACTAGTAAATCATGTACTTGCATGTACATAAAATGCAATTTTCCATCATTTCATGAAATCAAAAGCAGCTGTGACTGAAATTACATTCTTCCAAACACAAATGAGATTTACATCTTTCAAACATTATTTATTATTTAAATAAAAAAGCACAGAACCTCCATTTCTTTCCTCCAAGCAAGTAATCCTGAAAGTAGAGATGAATTTTAGAAACTCAGCCCCAAAGGTCTATTCCACAATATTAATTCTAATGAATAGATACCTTTTCTTCCTCAGTCTTATCAGTGGGAGTGAACAGCAGTTTTTTTTCTTTTTCCAGATGCTCAGACAGTGTGTCAATTACAGCAAATTGTTTAAGACCAGGTAGATGGTCATTTTTACATGTCAAACTGTCCACTTGACTTGGAGYCACCTCCTTCCAATCATGTAGTTGCATGACGTATTGTCCTTACATCATGTTTTTTCTTCAGATTTTCAGTCTACTGGGATGAGGAGGAATAAAGAATTATACTTCATCATCAGGGATTTGCAGGTAGTATTTCATAATGAAAACTAATTTAGACTTACTGGTTTGTCTGTTTGCTTTAACTTACTGAGAAAAAAAAGGTACATATTATTAACAAATCAAAAATTTTAATCTATTTAATTAGATTAATCTATTTTGAATATATTAACTTTGAAGTGATCCAGACACTGGACAGTTAGATCCTTTATCTTCATGATAAAAAATTAAGTAACTTACAATTTTTTTTCAGGCTTTGATCAGCAGCTTTCTGCAGTGTCCCCTCTACACACAACATAACCCCCCTTTTGGATTCAGGTGTGATACAGCTTCCAATATTGCAGACTGACAGTCATTTTCTCAAGCTGAGCTGTTGCTACAGTTTTTCTGTGATAGTAGTAGGAGAGGAAATGTCTCTGAAGACCTTATTCACTACAGTTCTGTTACTAGAACAATAATATTATAGCAATATATAGCAATACCATAACCATGACTGCTAGGAGTGTCAGAGTTACCATACTTAGACTACTGAGAAATTAATTATCCTTCAGAAAAACTATTCAGCAACTCTCTTAGCAATTTAGTCTCCTTCATACCAACAGGAATTTCAACTTGAACTCTTTAACTAACTACATGCCTT
Organism: Nothoprocta perdicaria; assembly: GCF_003342845.1. Lineage (NCBI taxonomy): Eukaryota > Metazoa > Chordata > Aves > Tinamiformes > Tinamidae > Nothoprocta > Nothoprocta perdicaria. Next base: position 902,131 of record NW_020454794.1, read on the forward strand.
AACATTACATTACATGCTTTGTCTAAGATGATAAAAATCACAAATCACTTAAGGTTTTATAGACTCAAAATCTAACAGCATACTATCCAAAAAAATTCGTAACAAACAGAAACCATGAAGTTCAAATWACCTTTGCTTCTGTCATGTCTTTGCACTCTGTCCTAGCTCATGACAGTCTGTTCCAGCAATATAAACTTAGAAAGAGAATGGTACTATTTACAGCATTCCTTTCTGTTTTGCTATACCAGTAGCAGCACAGCACTCAAAAACACACAATTTATTTCTAAAAGTAAAAGAATACATACCAATAAGACACAAATACATAACCTGTGAAATTATCTCCATCTATCAGGATGCTTTCAAATAGAAAATAAGGTCAGAAACATTTTTGTATGCACAAATTCCATTCAGCCTCCAGAGTCAGACAGCAGTATCCGACTTAAGATAAGGATATGAAGCTGATTATCATCCTAGTACTACAGCCTATGCTTCATCACAACTTTACAAACTCTTTGAAATAAAAATGCAAGGTAAAATTYAGAGCTCTGTGGCTGCTAAGAATAACTATGACAAATTAGGTCACAGTGATGAATCCCAGAGCAATGAATGAGAGAGCCAAAGTGAGACAGGGTGACTGCAAATGCACCTCTGCTACACTAGTCATACAAGCACAGATGCCTTGACTGCTTTTTACCACACTGTTCACAGGGCTATTTAACACTTGAGTCAGTCTGCTACTGATATTAGAGAAAGCAGGCAATAGATCTAACAAGAGAATATGAGCACTCAATTTTCTGCCAACTGAAGCTCTGTATGAACACCAGCATGGTCACAACAGCTCTTCTCCACATTCATATTCCAAGGTTTCTGGGAAACTTAGTGAACCGAGTCACACCACTATCACATTCAGCCTCATCTGAAGCACATCTCAGTCCCTAAGCCTGCCTATCAGCCTCAAGGCTTTTAAGCACCCACATATGTGACAGCATTCTTTAAGAATAAGATTCAGCTGACTTTGAGTATTTACAAGAAGCATTTCTAGAATGTGATTCACATGATCCCTTTGACACATAACACCCTAAAATGAATCATGCCACAGAAACACCTATTGCTTTCCTCTGCCAATAAAGACAGCCTAGTTACCTCTAGGACACACAACATTACTGTTGCTGCAACAAATTAAATGAAGTGAACCTCAGCCTGATATTCTACTATCCCTGAAAGAGGAGCTGACAACTTTTTGCAGCTATGCGCATCTCTAGTCTTCCCAGGAACGAAACAGGAYGGATCAGAGAATTGCAACTTTTAAGCTTTTAATACCTTTAGCATCTCACTGAGCATTAAGGACTCAGATTCATAGATAGACAAGTGTTTCCTCAAAATACAATTTTCACTCACCTAGTGAAAGAGAACTTTTTTGAAAGACATGATAATATTTATACTTTCTAAAATAACTATTTTTATGCTTGGCACAAAGTGGATTTAACTAGGATAAGTAACACATTTAGCCACCACYTTCTGAACTGTAATACTGCATCCAACCCTCACAGGATGACATTTTGCATTAAGACTACTCTAAGCTTCCCAAAGCGCTACATGGCCCTTGCAGCAGGGTTTTTAGCATGACCAAAAGATTTAACAGCTAATAGCTTTTTCAGACTGATTTAGTAGCTACCACTGTATTGGGGTCCCAAGTGTTTCTGGGATTAATCATTTAAGATACCCCTTTTCTTCAGAAGATTTTCAGAATTCAGATAAAAAAAAAAAAAAAAAAAAGTAAATCAGAACCTTCAAATTCAATTTATGGATTATTTTGTCTTCGTTCTTAATCCAGCATTCCAATTTAGAAGATTTCTCACTTTCAGAAACTGGCTCTCCCAAACCCAAGTTGTCTTCTTTTATTGTTACCTTTTGAAAGAATAGAAATCAGTATAATTACTTCCAGTGTTTTGGCAAGCTTGTACTTTTAAAGAAAAGAATGATTTTTTTTCACATACTGTAAGTTAATGCCCTTAGCTTCACTGCCTACAAGTATTTGCAAACTTGGACCTTCCTGGACAGGAAATGTTTGCTGTGCGCTGTGCTTCTGAACAATGCTGTCAAAGACTGTGTAGTTAGACCCTAGAATACAAAAATAAATAAAATCATTTAAAATATAGGATTCACAATTTCCTTCTTTTCTCTAAAATCCTACATAGAAAATGATTAGAATTGCAGAGGTACAATCCTGCCTCAGGCAAATTTACTTGGACTTTTATCAGGCATCTAAAAAGACTTCACTTGCATAAATAACATGTTCAAACAATCAAAAAACAGAAAGAACTCACACACACATCAAAAAACCCCACACACTCAAAAAAGAATCACTAAAATGAATGTGACATTATTTTCTAGTACATGAAAATTTATTAGAAATAAGTATTTATGAAGGTTAAATTCTACTCCCACTAAAGTCAGTGACAAAACTTGTGAGATCCAACCATAAGTATGGAAGCAAGAAAAAAATGAAACAAAAAAAGCCATCCAAAGCTGGGCCATTGATGCTTTTTTTTTAACTGAGAATCATTTCCAACAGAAACTGAACACACAGGTCTATATTGAATCACAGAATAGTTGAGCTTGGRAGRGACCTCTGGAAATTAAATAGCCCAACACTCCTGTTCCTGTGCCCAGTACCTCTCATTCTGTCACTGGCTACCACTGAGAAGAGTCTTCTTAACAGCCTCTCATCCCATATGCACGCACTTTGATGGTATGCCTCTGAGCCTCCCTTTTCCTGGCTGAACAGTCCCAACTCACTCAGCCTCCCTTTTTTCCTGGTCCTTTGCTGGATTTGTTCTTGTATGTTCATGTCCTTCTTGTAYTGGTGAGCCCAGACTAGGACAACCGTACTGCACAGGCAGCCTCACCAGTGAAGAGCAGATAAGAATGACCACATCCCTCTTGCCTACACTCTTCACAATGCAGCCCAAAATGCTTCTCTGCAAAGTGGCTTTTCAGTTGCTTTTTCACACCCTCAGCATGTATTGGTGCATAGGGTTATTTCTCTGCAGTGCAAGACTTGCTCTTTCCCTGTCAAGGCCCCTCCGAATGGCAGCACATCCATTTCATATGGCCCTTCTCCCAATTTAGTATAATCTGACAACTTCCTGAGAGCACTTTTTGTCCCATTATCCATGCTATTAATAAAAATGCGAAGCAGCCCTGGCCCCAGGACTGGCCCCTGTAGTACAGCACTAGTCACTGGCTTCCAGGTGCCTTACAACCCTCACAGGCAACCGCAGCTCAGCTCACCTAGTTTTCAGTCCATCTCACTACCCATTTACCTGGCTTGTATTTCATCCTTTTGTCTATGAGGATGTTAGARGAGAGAGTGTTCAAAGCCCTCCAGAAGTTAAGGTAAACAACATCCACTGTTCTCCCCTCACTCATCAAGACAGACCATTTATCAGAGAAGACTGCCAGGCGGGTCAAATATGATTTCCCCTTCAAAAATCCCCACTGACTTCTCCCAACTACCCTTTTGTCCTTAATAGCCTTCAAAACGGTTTCAGGATGATTTGCTCCATCACCTACCCAGAGATGAAGCTGGGGCTGACCAGCCTGTAGTTCCCTGGATCATCCTTCCTGCAGGCAAGAGCAATAGGTGCTTTCTTTTGGTTCTTGGGAACCTCAGCGACTGCTGTGACCTTTCATGGCTAACAAAGAAGGGCCTTACAACCACAGCTCTCTCAGCACTCACAGGTGCATCCCATTGCATCTCTTGGACTTGCAGACATCCAGACAGTGTTTCCTAACCTGGGGCGAGTACTTCTTGCTCCAGGCCTTCCCAAGTATTCTCAGAGACAAAGGATTCCTGATGCATAGGCAGTGCTGGATACGTAAGGTTCTTTTGTCCTTTGGCGTGAGGTCTTCCACCTCATTCAGCAGCTAGGCCACATTTTCCCTATGTGTTGATGTATGTATAGAAGCCTTTCCTGTTGATCTTCACTTGACTTTACCCCAAGCAGATTTAGGCTTTTCTAATCCCAACCCCGCATATTTGGGCAGTGTCCCTGTATTCCTGCTGAGCGCTCTGACCTGCTTCCAGCTCCTGTATCTCTGAGCTGTGTTAAGAACTCCTAATTCATCCATGCAAAATCTCCTGCCACCTTTGCTTGATTTCTTCCTCGTTGGTATGGATGATTTTGAGTCTGGAGAAAGATCTCTGAAAATCAACCAACTCTCCTGGACTTCCTTTCTCTCCAGGCCAGTCTGCTGTGGAATTCTTCCAAACAGATCCCTGGGCAGGCCAAAGTCTTCCCTCCTGAAGTTCCCGCCTCTCAGGAGCTTGAACTTCACCCTCTTAGGGGCCCTGCAGCCAAAGCTGCCCCCATCCTCCATCTCCAGCTGCATCTTTCTTGTTTCTAAGCATCAGGTGGAGCACAGTACCTTCCTTCACTGACTCCTTGAACACCTATCACAGGAAACTGTCATCACGCACTCCAGAAACTTCCCGAACTGCTTGTGCCTTGCTGTGTAGTCTCTCCAGAAAACATCAGGGTGGTGCAAGCCCTCCATAAGGCCCTGGGGCTGCGAACACGAGGCTTCCTTCTTTTTCTGATCACGGCGTCTGTAGCAGACACCCACAACATGTCCGTCTGCCTGCTAATCCTCAGGGATAAGCTCTTAGCTGGCTCATTAGCAAGCCCTAGGCTGAACTCCATGAAGTGCAGCTACTCTCTCATGAGAAGGACATCTCCTCCTCCACGCTGTCCTGGCAAGTCCTGCCTAAAGAGCCGGTTTCCACCCCCTGCAGCCCTCCCACGAGCCATACGAACTATCCCACCACATCTATGGTATCCCAATGAGCTCAATGTGTTTTAACCCACGCTGGCCTCCAACTCCTCCTCATGCTTCTTCCTCAGAGTACTACTGATACACACTTTAAAGTGAACCCAGCTGATCCTACAAAAACAACTGTACTTTTCACAGTGCCCCAGAGAAAGCCGCTCATCTATAGCAAAACACCCTCTTCCCTTTAAAAAGTGTGCATACATATAGATATACTTAAAAGATATATGCATAGCGATACACTAAGCAGGTGATTCTTACTCAGGACAGGTGAATTATGATTTTTCATTGAAAATAATGCATTTCACCAGCACGACACTGAGCGTGCCTAAAGAAACACACACTAGATAGGTACAGCTAAGCATCAAGCTGAGCACGGGCCCCTCCAAGCCATCCCCACGGCATCTCGGCCCCCTCCAAGCCACTGGCCGCCAACCTCCACCCGCCTCCTCGTCCTCGCGGCGGCTGCGGGGACAGCCGAGGCACCCGCTGCTCCTTCCCTTCCTCCCTTCGCCCCTTCCTCCTTCCCTCCCTCCTTCTTTCCCCGCCGATAGCGGCCACTCACCCGCCGCCACCGCGAGRGGGAGGGATGGGGGCGGGGGGAGCAGGGAGGGGGCGGGGCGGGGCTCCCCAACGGTCGCCGCGGCCGCCGCGCGCTCGCCCAACGGTCGCCCGTTCTGCCGCCCCCCGCGCGCCGTTAACGGCCGCACGAGCGCGGCAGGCGCCTGTCCCCAAATCCCAACCCGCTTCCCCGTCCTGGCAATGGCCGCTGGAAGGGGAGCTCTGCMTAACGTGAAATCCTCGTCCCGTTGCCGTCGCCCTGAGGTGCGGGACGGGAGCCAGGCGGTTGTGAGGGTCATCTCCACTGGTGACACAGTTACACAGCAGCTTGGCTGCTTCTGTTCACTTTGGTCTTGCTCTCAAAGGTGGCCGCGATGCCTGTTGCTGCCTGCGACTGAAACGCTGGCAGCAAAGCTAAATGAGAGAGAAGAAAAAAGAAAAAAAACCCCATACAAAACCCTGACTCAGAGAACAAAACATGTAAGAGCACACACACCGTAAAGTCATGTATGAAATTAATGGGAAGAATGTTTTACTCTGATAAGTCTGATATAAGCACACCTGTGAATTTAAGATAAGTTAGTATTTTAAATAACTTATATTTTATATAAGTTTTAATGGTTTTTCTTCCTACTTTTTAGACCTGGGCAGGTWTTTAGGTTGTATATTTCAAAGGTAAACTTTGAGAAATTATGTTTCTGATTTATGAATTATTTCCTAATAAACTTCATTAAGTTCAAGACAAAGTGTCCAGGTTTATTTTCAGTTTTGCAGGCACATTGCTGCTGAGGGACTGCTTGCTACTTTGCTATCTCACTGAGAGSAGGAGCCAAACTTTTCTGCTGCAGATCTTCACAGAGGTGAAAACCTCTTGCTCCAAAAACCATCCCATTCTTCATAGGTATTTGCTAATGGAGACAGAGACAGGGGTGAATATCACAGATATGCATATTTTGCCTTAAGAAAACACTTAGTATTTCACCTCATTGGTCCAAATGGAAATCTTTCACTCTAAATCACCCTTAAATCATCCAGTTTTAACTCAGGCCTGCCTGGTCACACTTGCGCAGCTGCAGCGCAGTCTTCATCCCGGATGAGCCCTAAAGACTCAAAGTGAGACACTGAAAGGCAGCATGAGCAAAGCTGGCAAATTAGAACATTTCCGAGATAAAAGTCATGTCTTGTCAGCTCATCGCCCCAGAGGAAAGACTGATATTAAACTGTCCCTTGAGGGGGTCACCAAAGGAAGACAATCACACAGAGACACAGAGAGGTCAGTTGAATCCCTCTGATCACATCTATCCTTTTAAGCAATTACATGAAAGTAAAATCACTTTTTGAATCCCTTTTCTTTTGGTGCAATAAAACCACAGGATATGTGCTTAATATTTTTTTTCCTTAGCAGTATCCAAGCAGACATTCTTACTGATTAAAACTTAGCAGATGACATAAAATYTCTCTGGAAGAAAAGTGTTAGAGAAGAAAGGCTTTAATCTCAGGCAAACATCCTTCCTTTAATTAAATCTTATCTCCAAACCTCATCCAATTTATAAGATTTACATATATTTATAAGATTTATAAGATTTACATACAAGTTGTACAGTCCAGAATAAAATATTGTCACCTTTAACTTTACACCTATTTCATGATGTTAAACATATTTCCACACAGGATAAAATCTTGGGCTGAGCTCACTACTGTTTTCCAGGGTACTTACCGCCAAGACTAACTTACTGAGCAATTTACAAACATTGAAAAGTTGAAAAGTTAAGGCACTGCAAGGCTAATTATGTGCTTTTCTTTATCCCACTAGCAAAATCTTATGAAATACATTATTTCCTGTGTTTTCTTATGCCCCAAGGTAGGAGCTCTACTTCACAACCCCTCCTGCACATGCCCTTTTGGAGGGTGCCCTTAATGCAAGTGACAAGGCAGGGTAAGGAGGCTGCAAGGAGGAGTCATTGAATCCTGTGATTCCTACTACCTGCTCCTGTCTGGCACGGATATAAACATAGGAGTGTTGGAAAGAGGCTACCTTGGGTAGTGCCATAGTCAAGCTGAGAAGCTAAGAAAAATGTTCTCCTTTCCTAGCAGGTGTTAGCACAGATTTTACATTCTGGAAACTGTACCTGGTAAATGGCTTTTTGGGCAAGCTGCCATCGTGAAGCATTCGCAGAAAGAGCTCGTCCCTTTCTGAAGGTGCGTTTTGAAGCACAACCTCCACCCAAAGACARTGAAGATACTGGGAAATTTGAACTTCAAGAAAAGGAGCAACAGAAACATTTTTTTTTCTTTTTCTTTTTTTTTCTTTCCCTTCTCCCCACCTGGTGTTCCTGGCAGCTCTTACTTTCTGACCTTGCTATGGTGGAAATCATCAGGGCAAGTCTCTGCATTATCTAGTATTTATCTCTGAAAGAAGGATAGCATTTCAGATTTCATAACTTTACCCAACATTCTTCCCCATTAAATGCACTTTAGGAGTGGAATTACGTATATTTAGTCAGTTCTGTTAATCTCTGTGTTTTTCYCTAGGTGAAGTATGGGGAATTCTCTTGTAAACATTAATGTTGGTTTAATGCTGTTAGCATTAAACTTTAAAACAGTTGTGTTACTTTTTGTGCATCAAGCTAAGTCTAATAATATAATCCACCAGAATTTCTATTTCAAGACCTATTAACTGGCAATTATAACACATATTTAACATTGACAAAGGTTTGTTATTATATATAACATGTTTTTACCACATACATTAAATTGCTACAGCATCCTATGTTAACCTCTCATCATTTACTTCAAGGTATTCACATAATATTCTGAAATAAAATATTCTTCTTAAAGATTAAAAAATTAAGCATCGAGATTTCTTACTTCCTTACATTCCTTCTATTCCTGTCCGTAAATGTGTACTTTGTGCTTACTAATAGAAAACTTGTACCCATTGTGCTGGGTTTGTCTTCAACAGCCACTTTTCAGGAACAGTATTTATCAATATTTGTATTTCATTCTCCAGCACTTGAGAAACAGATCCAAGACATTTCCAACTCTCCACCTACTATTCTGCACACTTTACATTCCTAGCAAAGCCTGGTTCCGTTAATTGGAAGAACTCCCTGGATCAAGCCCACCGTTCTCACTCAGCTTGAGGACAAGGAACACGATGGCCGAGAATACGCTTTTTAGTGACACCTCGTGGCAAAAACGGAAAATGTCATATTGCAAATTTCCAAAACCTAGGTGCCAGAATGTAAACAAATGCAGATTTGTTTGTTTGTTTTCACGAGAAATCCCCCAGGGTGCACTTCTCCCCCGGGACAGCGCGGCGGGATCCAGGTTCATCCCGGCGCCCTTCCGGCTCCCTCGCGCGCTGATTTCCCGTTGCTCGCAGCGCTGGGAGGCGGGTGTGTTTACAAGCAACGCCCAGTGCGTTTTGCCCCACGTCTTGCAGAGCAGTTCACCCCGGCGCAGCGCTGGGCTCTCACCAGCCTCAGTCGGCGACAAGTTATGCGCCTGGGGAGCGCCTCCACGCGGGCTCCGCTCCACTCTACTCCGCTCCACTCCGTTTCTTTCCGGCCCGCTCCGCTCCGTTCTGTTCCGGTCCGGGTTTTCCAGCGCGTCGCTCCCGCCCCGCCAGCGCGCCCTGCCGCCCCGCGTGTCGCCGCCTTTTCCTTCCCCCGCCCCGCCGGCGCGCCCTGCCGCCCCGCGTGTCGCCGCCTTTTCCTTCCCCCGCCCCGCGCGACCCGGAAGGCGTTGGGGCGCGCGCGGGGGCCTCGTGGCCTGGGTGGCGGTGGGCGCCCCGCGCGTGGGGACGGGAAGGGCGCCCCGCATGGCGCTGCCGTGGGCGCTGAGGAGCTGCCTGCAGCGGCCGTGCGTGCTCAGGAGCCGCCGGGCGCCCCTGGGCGGCGCGGCGGGCGCGGGGCTCATCCTGCAGTCGCTCTCGGACGACGTTTACCAGAACCTGGCCGTGGAGGACTGGATCCACGAGCAGGCGAGCCTGGAGAACCGGCAGGTGCTCTTCCTGTGGCGGAACGCGCCCGCCGTGGTGGTGGGGAGGCACCAGAACCCCTGGCAGGAGTGCGACCTGGGGCTCCTGCGGCAGAAAGGCATAAAACTGGCCAGGAGGAGGAGCGGCGGCGGCGCCGTTTACCACGACCTGGGCAATATCAACCTGACCTTCTTCACGTCCAGGAAAAGATACGAGCGCATGGACAACCTGGAGCTGGTGGTGCGGGCGCTGAGGGCCCTGAGCCCGCGGCTGGACGTGCGCGTCACGGACCGGTACGACATCGTGCTGGGCGGGCGCTACAAGATCTCCGGCACCGCCGCCAAGCTGGGCAGGACGGCCGCCTATCACCACTGCACCTTGCTCTGCGGCGCGGACAAATCCCTGTTGTCTGCGGTGCTCAAGAGCCCGTATCAAGGGCTCCGAAGCAACGCCACTGCCAGCGTGCCGTCCGCGGTGAGGAATCTCTTGGAAGAGGACCCTGCTCTGACTTGCGAGCGGCTCCTGGAGGCCGTTGCCGAGGAATACGCTGCGCGGCACCACGTCGATCGTCACGTCACCTTGATAAACCCTGCCGATGAGGCCGTGCTGCCCGGAATTCACAGGAAAACTAAAGAACTGCAAACCTGGGAATGGGTGTATGGAAAGACACCAAAGTTTAGCGTTAGCACGTATTTCGACCTGACCTACGAGGATTCTGTTCTCCAAGTTAAAGTGGATATGGAGGTAAAGCATGGGAAAATAGAAGTCTGTAACATTGATGTGCCCGAGCAGTGGCTGCCTCCAGGCCTGTGCCAGGAGCTGGCGAAGAGCCTCACTGGCTCCAGGTTTTGCCCGGATGAAGTCACCGTGCTAGCAAGCGCTTGGCTAAGAACGTGTCCCCGCGACGACGAGTTGCGCCACAAGTGGAATCTTTTATGTGAGAACGTGAGGATGTTAATGTGACTTCTGCTTGAAGGTCCAAACTCTGCTGCTTTCTCGGCTAATTTATTGCAAACAAAATTAAAACATTCACTGGGGAATCTGAACTTATTTTCTCTCACTAATCACTAATGTTGTTTAATGCAGCAACAAATCGATTCTCTATAGCAAAGGAAGTAGCAAATGACTGATGGAGACAAGACGAGGCAGAGGGAAACCCGCCACTGCACTGGATTCCTAGCCCATATTCCCCCTTCCCTGCAGGTAAGTAGCTCGGAGGCCTTGTCCCAGCGCCTGGCACGAGCCCTTATGAACTGTGTGGGATGGGTGGTTGTTCCCTTCCTTTCTGGCCTGAAGTCCTTTCCTGCAGTGTTCCTGTGACCTCCCTCCCGGGGGACCTCCAAGATGGGGGCTTTGCCCATGCCAAAGAGGGGAGCCCCAAGGAGATGCAGCGCGGGGGCTACGCGGTGAGGGCAGAGGAAGCTCCTGCTGCACCCGCGCTGCGCGGCACAAAGCTGCCGCAGCTGCTGGTATCTAAGCTGAAAGAGGCAGGGCCTGTTCTGCATTAGCAACTATGCGATGCAGAGCTGGGCTCGGCTTCCTGGCGTTACTCCTAGGAGATCCTGTTCCTCCAGGTGACAACCTGATCACATAAGCGTGAGTAGCAGCATAGAAGAACATGGCTTGAAATTAGTAAACTTATTATGGGACCATACCCTTAGAATGGTGTGATATCTGATTTTTTTTTTTTTTTTTTGATATTTGGTTATTTGATTTTTGTTCTCACTGATGTTCATTTCTCTCGACACACAGTGTTCCCACTGCTACTGAAGGGTGCATTCAGGGGGTTAAAAATAAAAACTGCAGTGCCAGCTCGTACCACACTGAAGGTTTAGCTGTACACAGGCACAAATCACACAATCACAGAATGGTTGAGGTTGGAAGGGACCTCTGGAGATCATCTAGTCCAACCTTCCTGCTCCAGCAGGGACACCCAGAGCACAGGGCGGCATCCAGGTGAGTTTGGAAGATCTCCGGAGAAGGAGACTCCACAGCCTCCCTGGGCAGCCTGTTCCAGGGCTCTGGCACCCTCACAGTGAAGAAGTTCCTCCTCACATGAAGATGGAACTGCCTGTGTTTCAACTTACACCCATTGCCCCTTTTCCTGTCACTCGCCACCAATGAGAAGAGCTTGTCCTCATCCTCCCTACATTTTCCCTTCAGGTACTGGTACCTATTGATCAAATTTTCTCTCAACTTCCTCTTCTCCAGGATAAACAGGCCCAGCTTTCTAAGTCTTTCCTCATAAGATGGCTGCTCCAGTCCCTTAATCATCTTGGTTGCCCTCTGCTGGACCCTCTCTAGGAGCTCCACATCCCTCTTATACTGGGGAGCCCAGAACTGTCCCCAATACTCCAGTTGAGGCCTCACCAGAGCTGAGGAGAGGGGCAGGATCCCCTCCCTTGACCGGCTGGCAACGCTCCTCCTGATGCAGCCAGGATCCCATTGGCCTTCTTGGCCACGAGGGCACACTGCTCACTCATGGTTAATTTGGTGTCAACCAGGACTCCCAGGTCCCTCTCTGCAAAGCTGCTCTCCAGCAGGTCACCCACTAATCTGTCCTGGCGCCTGAGGTTATTCCTCCCCAGGATCCTGTACTTGTCCTCGTTGATCCTCTCTGCCCCTGATGAGGTTCCTCGCTGCCCAACTCTCCAGCCTGTCCAGGTCCCTCCGGATGGCAGCACAGCCCTCCGGAGTGTCAGCCACTCCACCCACCTTGTATTGTCTGCAGACTTGCTCAGGGTGCCCTCTGTACCCTTGTCCAGGTCACTGATGAACAGGTTGAACAGCCCTGGGCCCAGTACTGACCCCCGGGGGACACTTCTGGTCACTGGCCTCCAACTGGACTTGGCCCCATTTATCACCACGCTCTTGAGCTCTGCCATCCAGCCAGTTCTCAATCCACCTCACTCTCCACCCATCCAGTCCACGGTTCTGGAGTTTTCCTATGAGGATATTATGGGAGACGGTGTCAAAAGCTTTGCTGAAGTCAAGGTAGACAACATCCATGGCTCTCCCCTCATCCAGCTGGCCAGTCTTCCCCTCACAGAAGGCTATCCGGTTCATTGAACATGACTTCCCCTTGGTGAATCCATGGAGACTACTCTTAGGACTTTCTTTTCCTCCACACACATGGTCTCTAGCATGAGCTGCTCCTTTCCAGGGACGGAGGTGAGGCTGACCAGGCTGTGGTTTCCCAACTCCTCTCTCTTGCACTTTTTGAAGGCTGGCGGGATATTGGTTTCTTCCAGTTCTCCGGCACTTCCCCTGCTCTCCATGATCTCTCAAAGATGATGGAGAGCAGATGAGCAATAACCCTGCCAGTTCCCTCAGCACTCTTGGGTGCATCCCATCCGAGCCCTTAGATTTATGCGCATCCAGTTTGCCTAAATAATCCCTAACCCACTCCTCCTTGAGCAGCGGAAAGTCTTCCTCTGTCTAGTTCTTTCTTTTATATCTGAACTTTGTAGTTCATGGAAGGAAATGAGTAGCCCTAGCTAGATAACTGAACTACAGTATAATACAGTATAACATTTCCAATTAACTACTAAAATTTAAAATTGATCAAGGATATGTAAGGGATCTTTCTATTAAGCCCTTGTATGCTTGAAATGGCTGGACTAAGTCAAAACACTTAGAGCTTCACATTTGGGAAGTTTACTCTCTGAATACACAGTGAACCTTTGCCCACAAACGATCACCTGTGATGCACTACTGACCTTCTACGTGTTGCTCTGGGTAGCACAGCAAAGTAAAGATGACTAAAACTACAAATAATAAAAATAGCCTTTATTCACATTAAAAAATAGGCATATATTATACACATCTGAAAAAAAAACCTCATGACAGTGACTGGAAAACGAGTATCACCACGCCAAGCTGAGGGGTTTCTCTGGAATGTTTAGGAGGAGAGACTGATGGCAAACAGCTTCTGTGCGTACAGTAATTTTGTTGTTCTCTCTCCTCCTTACCTTGGTAAGGCTAATGAACATAGAGCAATAATAAGGGAAATTCCAAGCACGGCACTAACACAGGAAGTAGTCAGATAGGGCTCTGCACAGGAAGTTGCTTGTAGAAATTGATAATAAAATGTTGCCTGATAAAACCTCTACAAAAGATCGAGGGACTGGAAATGAAAACACTTAGGTCCTTCAAACAGAGGTCTGACAATATTATGGAGAAGGGGAAAAAAAAAACATCTAACAGTGCAAAGCTGAGACATTTTTATGTAAATGGCTAAAGACAGCAGGCCACTAGCAATCTGKGCCCCAGAGAACAAGGCAAAGACCAGCTCTGCTTCTTCACAGCTATGGAACAGATTTGTGTTAGARGTAACCCCAGAACAGCAGCAGCACTAGCCCATGGGAGCTGAAGGAGGAATTAAGCAAGGACCAGGTCAAGGATTTCACCAGCCYTCAGTGCAGGGAAGCACAGGAAACACGGACAGGTCTGGTGATGAACAAGCAAGAGAGGGAACATCAGGTATGAGAGCACATCACGGGGGCTTTCTACGAGGACAGACAGGCATATTATTATTACAAGCTGCAGAAAGCATAAGGCACTTATCAGACCTGAYGTTGAAAAAAAAATCCCACTATTTTAATTAAAACATGTTTTTAAGGGGACTATCTTAGTAGTAAATAGTTTATTTCAATTCAGACTGGCATGATTAGTCAGAAGTCAGAGAAAAAGACTGGGAGAGGCTCAAGCAACCTCTYCATGCCTGATGTGAAGGATGCAAATCAGGTGATGACATTACAGCAGGGAACAAACATACAAGAAGAGGAGGGAAAAAAAGGGGAAAGAAAAAAAAAAGTTGTTTGCACTCTCTCCAGCTACTATACTGAACACTAAAATGTTTGTATTTAAAGAGCTTGGAAAAGTGAATGTCAGAATTAGGATTCCTAGTAGGGTATGAATTTCAGTATTATAGGATCAGSTAGAACACAGGAGAACCGTAGTGATGATTAGAATCCAGGAAATAAAAACGTCAGTGACAAAAGAGGGGCTGAAGTTACAGCCCAGTCTCATATGTTCATGAGGTGATTAATTAAAGAAACTAAGGGAAAAAATGCAGAAGTCAATAGTAAAAATAGAAATAACAGTAAAAAATGCTTTCCAGGGACTGTATTAAGGGTCAGTCATAAAGCTCCTTCCTCAAAAGCTCTTGGAATTTCTCAGACAGGAAAAGGCTCGAACATTCTTAAAAACACAGATTATAAAAGTTCTCTGGTCAGTGCTGGACTACGTAGGTATTAGGGAGTTGCTTCTAATGATGCAAAGCTGGATTCAAGTCATTTGTTATAGTCTTATTTCCTCAGTCCACTAAAAACATTCCTTAAAAGTAGTGATCATGCTTTCTTTGTGTGTTTAGTATGAAAGACGTCCACTGTTGTTTCATGACAAGGTCGCAAGTCAAAGTCACAGTATCCAATGCTGAAACGACCCTACAGAAATTAACAGAATTAACACAGATAACACTGTGATAACGCTCATAAAAKGAGCTATTATGCAGTATAAGGGAATTACCAAAGGCAAAGCATTCTTACCTCTGGTTTCTTAAAATAATCAAGTCCCCTTCCAATCTTGATCATCCATCCACTGTTGAATCTATTTAAGAAAAACACACRTTACCCCATCTTCACAAATACATTAAACAGAAAAGTTATACCCACAAGGCAAATAAGCTCCTTGTTTTAGTCACATTTCCTATTGCAGCTGTTATCCATATGAAACGTGCAATGCACTATTCTGAAACAGACACCCAGTATCATGGCAGGTTCCCAGTTAGACCATTCGCCACGATGCTGGACTGACTTTACCTGGAGAGGGCCACTACCTTCCACTTCATGAACTACAACTGTGATTACAACTTGCACACAAAGGTTAGGGATAACCAGCTTGATTTTAATAAGTGATATCCACTGACACTTGTATCACCCACCTAATTTCTCGATCATGAATTGAAGATGAAAAAGAGATATTCAGTGTTACTCCATGGTTCCTCAATGATTGTTTTATTTCTTCCAAGCCACTTATCTGTTGATTTTTTCCACTGCCCTGTTAAAAGGAAAAATACTTACGCTTTTTACTTTATACCAAAATTTCTACTTTCTCTATATGTGGTCACTTCTTTCTTAACTCACCAACAAAATCTTTTTAGTAATAATTTAAGCCCCAAGAGTCACTTATATGAGGATAGATTTATGTTTCTGTGCCCAGGATAAAGAGCAGACAGATTAAAAGCCCAATTACAAAGGGCTCCAAAGGAAGAGCTTACTCCCAGTCCYGCTCAAGCAGACAGAGGTTACTTTTGAATCAAAATAAATGCTGTGCCAGTAGGAAAGCTTATGAAAGCCTGTAAAGTTACAAGTATATACAGCTGTTAGTAGAACAAATACAACTCAATTGATGTGTTGGCTTTGATGACATTTTTGCAAATCTTTCACAAAAGTATCCTTTCCATTATCATCCTTCCTAAAAAGAATCTGTTAAGGAGTTAGTAAAAACAGATTTATTAATAATAAATAATAATAGATTTATTAAATAATTTATGTTCAATTATATCATAATTCTCAATCTGTGGTTTCTTCTGAGGATATCAGAATCTCAGTGTACCACATACTGGTACATAAAAACATATGTGTGTGTGTACATAGAAATATATGTGCATGTTCTGTGTGTGTGTACAAATATAAATATATATATATATATATATGCATAGCATCTCCTGGGCCTTGGGGAAATAGAAAACAAAAATAGGCACTTACTTCATCATAGGAAGTGAGGAGGTGAATTGTTTTCACTTTGCAGGGTCCCTTAACTAGCATCTCACAGAATCGTAGGAAGTTATACAACTGTAAAAGTTATATTTTATTCAGTAACATTTGTTAAGAGTTTTGTTAGCAGTTACATCTGTAAGTTGCATCTTGTATCTACTTGCCTGATGAATATGCCTAATGTAAGGGTCCTCCACCCAAACTTCAGTAACAATCTCATTAAGGTACTCTCGGAAGAGGTTTTCGTAGCTGAAGCCTGTTGCATTTTCATCTATCTTAATTTGCTTATGGTATTTGCCATCTAAAAAAAGAAAGGAAGTCTCTTTTTCAGCGAACATCACCACATAATTCCTGTGTCAACTATCTTGCGCATAAAGCATTTATGTACAGACAGGAATATAAATCCAAATAGATAAGTCACAGCTCCATACCTTGCTTCTCTTTTTTGATATATTTTTTAATGTCTTCAGCTCGGGTCATGTACTCTGATATCTTCTGCCGGTAATGCTGCTTTTTCACCTCATCTTTTGTAGCTGTGAGATTAAAAAAAAAACACACTTAGAATCATAGAATCATTATGGTTGAAAAAGGCCTTCAAGATAATGAAGTTCAACCATAAACCCATCACCACCATTCTTGCTAAACCATGTCCCCAAGTGCCTCATCTGCCTGTTTCTCGGACACTGCCAGGGACGGTGACTCCACCACTTCCCTGGGCAGCCKGTTCCAGTGCTTCACCACCCTTTCCATGTAGAAATTCTTCTGATGTGTAACCTGAACCTCTCCTGGTGCAACCTGAGGCTATTTCCGCTTGTTATTTTGGAGAAAAGACCAACCCCTGCCTCACTACAACCTCCTTCCAGGTAGTTATAGAGAGCAGTAAGGTCTCCCCTGAGCCTCCTTTTCTCCAGATTAAATAACCCCAGCTCCCTCAGCCGCTCCTCRTAARGTCTGTGCTCCATCCCCTCCRCTGAAGCAAGCTCTCCTCGCARRGAAATACGGAGAAGCCAAGCTCTTCCCTGCGACCACCCTCCATTAAAACCCGCAGGTTTCGCCTCCCCCTCGCCCCGAAGGGCCCCTGAGGGGGCTTGCCCGGCGCGGTACCTTTCACCACCTGCAGCAGCAGGTCGATGCCCTCCTGGTAGCACACCAGCGACTCCTGGAAGCGGGACGCCACGTCCAGCTCCACGGCGCGCCTCACCGTCTCGGCCCCGGCGCGCTCCAGCGCGGCGGCTCCATCGCCCCCCGCCTGCGACATGGGCGCCAACGGCCGCGCCAACGGTCGCCCCAACGGCCGCGCCGCGCGTAGGCGCCCACCGCCCGCCCGCGTGCGCATGCGCGACCAGCCCCGTCCCCATCACCGCTGGGAAACAGAAACCGAAGCGCCGCGCAGTGTTCCACTTTTCTCCTTCCCCCGCCCCGCCTGGCTCCCGCGCGGAACTGAAGTGCCGCGGCGCTTGCGCCCCGCCGGAAGGCTGCGTGCCAGGATGGCGGCGGGGCTGGGACAGGTAGCGGCAGGGCGGGCGGTTCGGGCGTCACGCAGCGCCAGGCTGCGCCCCTCGCCGCCCGCGCTCGGCCCGCAGCGGCGGGAGGCCGAGACAAGCGGCGMCGCGGGGCGGGGGCGAGGGGCCCTCCGCCACCGTCTCCCCGCGGGCGCCATGAGGAGGGTGGCGGTAGGGGCGGTTACGGGTCGCGTGAGGGGTCAAACCTCCGCACTTGGCAAGTGGGGGAGAGCGGCCGTTGGGGAGGGCGGGGGGGTCAGCCGCTGTCATCTGCCCCCCCCCCCCCCCCCCCCCCCCCCCCCCCCCCCCCCCCCCCCCCCCCCCCCCCCCCCCCCCCCCCCCCCCCCCCCCCCCCCCGCACTTCAGCCCCCACAACGTACAATAAACACGGCCTTTAAACGCGCCGCTCTCCCTTGGAGTGTTTGTCGAATCCCTCAGCAAACACTAAGGGATCTAAAGCACATTCCAGAAAACCTTACTTTTCCCGCCCTCGTTTTTTGTAGCTGCTGCGGAGGAGCGTGGACGCGGTGCCGGGAGCCGTGGGGCTTCGCCCGCTCTTCACCAGGTCAAGGATTCCTGACTCGGTAGGTGCTGTTGGTGCTGGGAAAYTGAAAACACACGTGAGGCGTCTCAGTTCCAGCCTTACTTTGGCATTCTACGGATGTCTGCGGATACAGAGGAGTTTAAACAGCCGGAGAGGCAGGGAGCTTTGCTTAAATGTGCAGTTTGGCTTRTTTTTATGAAAAATATGGTCTTTTTTTCCCTCTGAAATCATTGAGGAAAAAAAAATCATTCACAGATTGAACAGGTGTTGCACTAGGTGCACGTGGATTAAGTACTGTATAGATATAGCGTGCTGCTCTCATATGTCTGTRCAATTGTGTCTGTGCAAATTGAGTTATTTCATGGGGAATAGTAATCATTCAAGTATTTGAAAACCAAACCAAACCCRTGTTCTTGTGGACTTCTTAATCTAGGTATTTCAGCCACGACCTGAAGATCATGAAAAGTATGGAGGTGACCCGGAGCAGCCACATAAAATCCACCTTGTTACTAGAATAAAAAGTGTAATTGGTCGCCCATATTGGGAAAAGAAGATAATACGTGATCTTGGACTAGATAAGGTGTGTGAGGRTTGTTATTTTTTGTTTGTTTATACCTCTGATGTACATCAGTAGAAACTTTTTTTTCCCCAAAATTTGATTTACTTTAGCGCAGCYGTAAAATAACTGAGAAATTGATTACGTGTTTAGGAGCCGAGAAGAACATTAATGGCAAATGACTGTTTATTAGGAACTCAGAATACCATTGTATGACATTTCTCTCTGAAGAGATCTATACCTTGAGAGTTCTGCTTAAATAATAAAAAAAGATTTGCAAGAATTTTCAATTCTGTTTTCTCTGTAGGTTATATTGTTTGGATATTGCAAGTAAGTAAATAGGGCTCGTGTATTAGTGAAAAGGGTTACAAATCCAAAAGATACAATTATATTTAGGACAATCTGTAAGAGTTTGTGCAAAACATTGTTCACTTTGTGCAAAAATTCCTTAGGAAGAAAAATAGTGCACTTAATCAAAGATCTAATTGAAGTGAACAGTACTGTGTGCAGTTCTGGGCTCCCCAGTATAAGAGGGATGTGGAGCTTCTCGAGAGGGTCCAGAGAAGGGCAACCAGGATGATTAAGGGACTGGAACATCTCTCATATGAGGAGAGACTGAGTGAGCTGGGCCTGTTTTCTCTGGAGAAGAGACGGCTCAGAGGGGATCTGATTAATGTGTATAAGTTCAGGAAGGGAGAATGCAGGGAGGAAGGGGACAGGCTGTTCTCACTGGTGGCCAGCGATCGGACGAGGGGTAATGGCCATAAGCTGGAGCACAGGCAGTTCCATCTCCAGGTGAGGAGGAACTTCTTCCCTGTTAGGGTGACAGAGCAGTGGAACAGGCTGCCCAGGGAGGTTGTGGAGTCTCCTTCTCTGGAGGTCTTCCAAACCCGCCTGGATGCCGCCCTGTGCCACATGCTGTAGGTGTGTCTGCTTGAGCAGGAAGGTTGGACTAGATGATCTCTAGAGGTCCCTTCCAACCTTGAATATTCTGTGATTCTGTTTTACCSCTAAGCTATTTACTACCATACACATATTTTTCACAGTTTGAGAAAATCTGAATGAATTTATGATATAATGGGCATAGAGCTGAATTTACATTTTATTGGAGCTAGTAGTTTGATCACTCTTGATTTCACATTTTTTAGGTATGTTCTTYGTACATGATAGCTATTTCTGTAAATGCTATGTTTACATATGTGGTTTTTATTTTTACTGCTAGTATGGCAATTTCAGTGAACAGACATTTCGTTTTTGGAAATACCATGTGAAAAGCCTATTTTAAGTTTTCTTTTCTTCTTTTTTTTTTAATAGGCACATCAGCCAAGACTGCACAAAAATATCCCGTCTGTGAATTCCAAACTAAAGATTGTTAAACATCTGATAAGGTTTGTTAATGAGTGTTTAATTTGGAACATTTCATGCAGCTTTTTTGTCGTAGATCTTTACTGAGTGAACTCTTTTGCCTGTAGAGTGCGGCCCCTGAAGCTTCCCCACGGGTTGCCAACTGAAGAGGAGATGTCAGACACCCTTCTCACGAGCAAGGGAGAGCTTGTAATTAAGCGGCGCCTTAAACCTGCTGAACAGAAAGCAGTTGAGCCATGAGGTGTGCTGGCTGCACTCACATTTTATAAAAKAAATAGTTTAGCTCATAAATTAGAACTCTTGAATTGTACATATGTTAACTTTGTTATTAACCTGACTGCTACAAATGGCAAAAGTGACCCTGATGTTTAAAAGGCATGTAAAAAAATTACTTGTGAACAAGTGTTAAATTTAAGTCTTGTTRATCGGTCTTTGTTCAGGCTTTCTTTCTTGGTTAGTGCATTTCACAGTTAACAGTAAAGGTTTAAAATGAAGGTGCATGATTTCACCTTTTCTGCCCTGAGAAAGGATTGGGGATCATTGCTGGAGACAGCCAYGGAGCCAACAGTCTGTCAGCTGGCCTTCTTTGTAGCCCAGGAGGCTCCGTCTGAACTCTCTTTGGGAGCAGCAGGAGTGGCTCAAGTCTTGGTAGTTTATATAACTTGTCTTTTGGGAAACGTGTTCTGTTCCTGCATACATATTTGTTTCCTAATAATAACCTAAGAGCCATAGTTTGTGTGGAAATGAGTGCTTTTCCTGTGCTTGCATTGGAGACTTCAGAAAACTGGAGACCCTGAAGTATCACATATTTGTTTTAAGTTAATAAGTATGGGCCRTATGCTCATCAAGTATTGCGTTTCACTGAAGGATCTCGAATAGTACAGTGTGCAGGAAGCCCAAAGAACATCTCTATTTATAATTCAGTAATTGTGGTCCAAATCAGAAAGCTGCTGCTGTTATCGACTGATAAAGTAGTTTTCATTCCCGTGAGTGTCAAGTCTATGTTACTGAGCTGTGAGCCTCTCCCACGCTAGAGAAGCTCTAGGGAAGTTAATCTTAATGACTGCATGTTGTGAGAAGATCAGAGGACTACAGTGGCTGAAAATGAAAGTTTATCCTGTCTGCTTGTTGGCAGGGAAGAGTAAACATCAGTAGGAGTTCACAGAAGTAGTCACATCAGTAGAGGGACATAGAGTTTCTCTGTGTAGGAGAAGAGGAAAGAAGAATAAGACAAAAGAAGAGAATTGAAGAGAATTAGTGGGTCTTACAGGCAGACCAAAGGCAGAAATGCAAATTTTAGTGAAAAAATCTCAGTTTCTCAACAATCTGCAGTCAGTGTTTGGGTCCCCATCACCGCAGCCTGATGAATCCCCAACAGAGGGAGCGCTGCCAGTGCTGTCATACACGTTGTGTGTGCAGGTAAGAAATCTGTCACCCTGCGGGTGTCACAACCTGCCAAAGCCCTGCTGTATGAATTGACAAACATAACTAATGAAGAGAAAAATAGGGGAAGGCTTGCTTGGTACTGTGCAGAATTTAAAATCGGTGTGATTATCCGTCTGGTTAGAGCTAATCCTGAAGTACAGAGAATGGAAAATGTCTGTATTTCTGGGTAAGATTAGCTACAGGAGACATTATCATACATTGACAAGCTGGCAGATTTCATGAAAAAATGAAATTGTGTTTTCTTAAAATTCTTAATGTATTGGTAAGCTTGGGTGTTTTAGTTTGTGTGTACTCCTCTACCAGGGCTATCTTGCAGTCGATCTGCAATGAGTATTTTCCAAATACTTTCCTTCTCTCCATAACATACATTCACCAAAGATTTGCTCTCGTGTCCAAAGCCTGGCTCAACCAGAGTGCACAAACATCGTGTGTGTGTGTGTGTGGCTGATTTAACTGGCAGAGCATTGCCCTTCATGTCACTCAGGAAGCACAGACAGGACAAACTGTCTCTCCATGCAGGGACTAAATAGAATGAATCATAGAATCTGTAAAGTTGGAAGGGACCTCTAGAGATCATGTAGTCCAACCCCCCTGCACATGGAGGGTGACRTAGAKCATGGGGCACAGGGTGGCATCCAAGTGGGTTTGGAAGATCTCTGGAGGAGACTCCACAACCTCTCTGAGCAGCCTGTTCCAGGGCTCTGTCACCCTCACTGTCAAGAGTTTTTTCCTTAAGTTCCTGTGGAACTTTTGGTGCCTCAGTTGTGGCCGTTTCCTCTAGTCCTGTTGCTGTCCACCACTGAAAAGAGGCCGCCCCCTCCTCCTCACTCCCTCCCTTGAGGTATTTATACACGCTGATCAGGTCCCCCCTCAGCCTTCTCTCTCCAGGCTGAACAGGCCCAGCTCTCTCAGCCTTTGCTCAYAGGGCAGATGTTCCAGGCCCCTGATCATCCTGGTAGCCCTGCGCTGGACTCTCTCCAGCAGCTCCACATCCCTCTTGTCCTGGGCAGCCCAGAACTGGACACAGCATTCCAGATACTCCATGATGTAACATCACACAATAAGCCACATTGGAAGGCACCTCAGAAGGTCTTTAGTGCAACATCCTGTTCAAAGCCGGGCCAGCTCTAAGGTCTGACCAGGTTGCTCAAGGTCTGTCTAGGCAGGTTTTCAAAACTTCCATGGATGGAAACTGCTCAGCCTCTTTGTAACCTGCCTGCTGCTCATCTACCACATGGAGCAAAAGTTTCCCTGTATCCAGCCTGAACCTCTTGCTTCCACACAGGCCGCKGTCTCTCCCCTCCCGGCACGCTCCGGGCTCTGTCTTTGCAGYGGCTCCTTTTGTGTGTTCACACATGTGCTGCATTCAGATAAAAGCTTTGTGCAGTATCTGGAAGGAGACAGAATAAAAGATCAAGTCTCTTTCTGTGCTACTGCTKTTGCAGGTTCACTTATTGTTGCAGACTTGGTAATTAATACGGTGGCACAAGCGGRTTCATACAAGTAGTTATAGAATCAGGTTATTTTTAATTGACAGGTACAGAATAGTAGTAGTAATGATACAGAAGGCACCCTATAGCAAAAGCTCTGCTCCTTCTTATTTTTCCTTTAGCCATTAGTGATAAGCTTTTATTTGTTGTTTTGGTTTTGTTTCTTTGGCTACTCTAAACTACCTACTTTTCTTCCCTCTGGCTTGAATTGGCTCATTTGGCCAAAGGGATCCCAGTGTGTCTCCCCAGATTCTTTAAAATATTAAAATAAGTTTTATTTTGCATGAACTGGCATCAGATTTTAGAAACATCTTGTGATTTTTAAATGTAATGGACTATATATTCTTATCCTAGCTCTTGAATCTACATGAATATGTATATCTTTAGTAAAAGCATTCATTACAACAGCTTGAGTTTGACAGGTTGTTTGCATCTGGCAAAAAAATGAAGTATTTTCTTTTTTTTTTTTTTTTTTAATGGTAATTTAGTATTTTCTCTCCTGACACAGAATTCTAACAGCTACTTTAAGGCCACATTACGGAGTCAAGAGTGTTTATTCTTCAAGTCTATGATGATATAAAATGATAAGCTCTTTTTGGTAAACTCCTATAATATTTGTTGCAGATAATTGCCTACTTCAACACTACCAAAATGGAAAGTACAGGCTTAGTGGGTGACTATGTTCACAATTTTTACACACAGCATCCAAGACAGCTCTTGTCAAGCAAGGTTATGACTATTTTTTTGGAGTATTTGTCTCCTGCTTGAGATACCAAAAATGCAAATGATAGGTCTGCTTGAATTTTCTCTCAAAGCAAGATGAAAAATAAGTGATAAACAATAAGAGTTATCAGCAATACTWTCTTTTAAAGTGATTTGTTAGTCTCAGCTGAGAAAATCACTGAAAGCTTGTGCTTGTTGTTGGCTTCATTCTCTCCCCTCATCTCTATATCCTTTAGGGACAAGCCAGGGTATTTTTAATTGGAAGCAAAGTATCTGAGCAGCGAGTCAAATCTAATCAGTACTCAGGTATCTTTCTCAGTATCCATTTCTCTTAAAATATTGGGCTCTTGCGACCACATCGTTGGCGTAGTCGTTCTTTGTGGTGCCAATATCCATTCTGTCGTAGCTCTGGACATTCTTAACCCCTGCATTATAGGCTGAAATCCCACCTGAAATGAAAGCGAAACAAACAGATACATAAAGAAGAGAATGCTCCAGTAAATAAGACCCAACAAAATTCACAGCTTAAGTGCATTCCTTTATTTTATAGTTCTTTTTTTTTTCCCAACTATTTTTGGCCACAACTTTAGCATTTCCAGCTCTTTTTGTCCCCAAGGTGTTCCATTAGTGCTTTAACATTGCAAAGAAAATCACAATTTTCTTTTTTTAAATTCAGGCTTGGCAATCGTTGTGCCCTTGCTGGTGTTCTGCTCATGTAGGTAGTACCACTGTATCCTTTAGTGTATATTCCTTTATATCTAACTGCACCAGGAATATCACATTTGTCTGTGCTGTAGTTGGGCTACAGGGCCCCAACCGTAACAGCTGTGCTTGGTGCTCAAGGAAATAATATCTCTATCAGTGAGGACTGTACAGTTCAGGAATTAATACATCCTTTTGGTGGAAGTGCCAGGATAACTGGTCTTACAGATACATATAGACATGGAGAAAATAAGTAGGAAAGAAGAAGAAGGAAAAAAAATTGTTACTTTCTACAGGTGAAAGATGTTTGCCAAGTTTTACAAAAGCCTCTTGGAAAGCTAATCACATCTCATTGCCCTGTTTCACATTTCAGTGTGAATATCATGAAATAGTGTTATGTTCAGGCAGTAAAATTAATAGGGAGACTGGGATGTGATTAGCTTTCTAAACTGCTCAGGTTTACAGAATTATYATGCTTAACTTTTATGTGCATGAAGTGTTTTAAAGCTGCCATTTTAAAGCTGAGAAAACTCTTTCTTTACCTTTGAGCTGCTGCTCCTTTGTCCATGTGGGGAATTTCTTCTGGATTTCCTTTATCATCCCACACAAGATCGTCGTGCCTTGTGTAATATGCTCTTCGCTGTCCCATGACCCAACAGTCTTATGGAAACGTTTATCAACCTGGAAGTTGGACAGGAATATCAAGGCACCAAAACCTCCGTTATTATCCAGAGACCTTCATTGTGTGCAAATGGCTTGTTTTTATTTTGACCTTTCATCTCTTAGTTAGGAAAAGCTTTTGGAAACAAGATTTATTCTCTAAAGTATGGAATAGGAGCAATTAATCTCTTCATTCCCAAGAGAGCTCTGGGAAATAAGCAGCACGATAGGTTTGTGCAGCCTGTTCACGTCCTAATTTTATCTGGGATCTTTCCCCTTGTGCTGACAGTTGGGCTAGTGCCAATTTTATCCTAGCAAATAGCTGTCTGAGGAATGCTGGGGAAAGGAAAGAAACCTTTTGGGCAGACATTGCAGCCTTCTGGGCTGCCAGGGCATAAAGCTGTCAAGGCTTCTTGTATTTCACAAAGCACTTTAATTTATGAGAAGCTGAACATCTGGCAGCATGGTGCTTTGTGTGGCATTTCCTCTCCTCTACCTTTTCTTTCCATCTCTCTCAGTGCTGWACTGCCTTTCCTCAGAAGGGGAGTATGCCAGGCTCCTCCTGCTGTTCCTAAGTGATTTAACTGACTATAACCAGCCGTAATTCCAGGTTTTAAATGGGGTGAGAGGTTGAGATGAAGAACAGGGCAGGTTGTGATGCTCCCTTGCYAAATCCCCACTCTGTACTTCCTGCCTCAGAAGAGACGCACATTTTCRCTCAGCTGAACCTGATGTTTTGATCAGTTTAGGCCCCTGTTACTCCTCTAACCTTCTGCTTCAAAAGAATGAAGTTTCTAAGAGTAGCAACTGTACCTGCATTAAGCCAAATGCATTTCCGTGGTCTCCCCAGCCGTCCTTCAGCACCGTCCCTGCATGCGACTCTCGAGAGATAACACCAGCAATCACTGCAGGATCCACGCCGARGCTTTGGCCAGCTCTTGTAATCTTGGGTTGATATTTCTCCATATTCTTCAAATCTCTTTCAGCGATCTTCTCCGAAGCGGGAACTCCTGCAACACAGCGTGCATGACTTTAGTTTTTAAAAACTGCAAATTCTCTACAAATTGGAGACAATTTACAGACAAATTGTCCTAATAGTTATAAGGTTGGAGCTGGCGTTTTGGATCCTTTAGAATCTGTTTGGAGAGAAGCAAAAATAGATTTGGCTGATTTTGCCAAAGGGTGAGTAGAAGTCATTATGCAACTAAGAAAAAAGGTGGACAGAGGGCAGTTCCTCAGTCTACAGGCTTGGAGAAGGCTTTGCCTTTTACTTTTTTAAATCCAGGACTGGATGGATCCATTCCAGAAGATATTTATATTTAGATTTATATTTATATATATTTAGATTTATATTTATATATATTTAGATTTATATATTTAGAAATTTAGAGCTTGAGGGAAGCCCTTCTGAGGTAGAGAGAAAACCAGCTGGATGACAAGGAGTGAATATCCCTCAGGCCTTGTGCTTTCTCTGCCGCGTACTTGAGTGTTCCTTAGAACCTCCCCAAGGCAACTTGTCATCCTACAGACCTGGGATGGGATTTTTTGTTGTGGAAATATCTGCTTGCTTGGCAATGAGTGACACTCAGATACTTGTCCCTGTAGCAGGCAGGAGCCCGTGTGTGGCTGTGAGGCAGGTGAGCACACGGATCCGTACTYACCTCCATAGGTCAGGCCTTCCTGTGCTGCCGTTTCTTTGGAGGCTCCRGTGGTGTCAACCTTCGTTATGTCCCCGTAGCATCCAGAAGGGCCTAAAAAGCAGCATTCGGGATGAAATGCCAGACCAGAGCAGTGTGCAGTAATATTTCTTTCAGATCCATGGCTGATGCTGATGGGTGCCCGTGCAAGCAGGGCAGACTCAGTGGCTGCTTCTGCAGGGGGCACATCTCAGTGGTGCGGAGAAAATAATTCACAAAATAAAAAATATACTATTGGTGCCCAAATCCTACYGCAGTCACTGGCTCTGGCTGGCTTTTCCCTAGCTACTAGCATCAGGGAGAAATCAAGCAGAAACCTCCCATAAATGCTTATCATTTGGCTGATGGCGACTCGGCAGGCTCGCGGTTATGGGTTTGTGCTGCCGGAGCGGGTGCTGCAGGGCAGGGAGCAAAGGGAGCCAGGCTGCTCAGCCCAGCGCGTAGTGGGAGGCGGGCCTGGTGCCGGGATGCGGTGCCGGGAGCACACGGAGGCCACGGACCTGACATGCCTGCGGGACTGCGCCTGTCCCGCTCCTTGGGGCGCTTCCCGAGGGGGCGAGCGGCGCTTTAGCTGCTGGCAGCGTCTGGTCCCGGCACTTCCCACGCRCTGCTGGTTTTACGCGGAACGGGAAGCGTTCCGTGGACTGGCCACCCCCACCAGCTGCAGGAAGCAAAGGAGCACCGAGAGCGGGGAGCYGAGCTCGGCTGTGTGGCGGTGCCGAGCTGCAGGCGCGAGGAGCTGGCTTTTGCAGAGACTATGGAGCGTCCCCACTGAGATCCCCTGCACGCTGAACACGCAGGGCTGCCTGTCACTGCCCGCCCACACGGCAGCCATCTCCCCACGGTGAACATGGGCACAGATTGAAGCACAGGCAGCTCCATCTCCATGTGAGGAAGAGCTTCTTTCCTGTGAGGATGACAGAGCCCTGGCACAGGCTGCCCAGGGAGGTTGTGGAGTCTCCTTCTCTSGAGGTCTCCAAACCCACCTGGATGSCGCCCTGTGCCCCGYGCTCTGGGTGTCCCTGCTGGAGCAGAGGGTTGGACTAGATGATCTCTAGAGGTCCCTTCCAACCTCAACCCCTCTCTGATTCTGTGTAATTCTGTGAACGTTATGAGGGTGAAATGCCCTTCCTTCCTCTGAGCAGCCCTRTGCCAGGGGATTTGTCCCATGCTGTATCGCGGAAAGATTCAGTCTAGCATTTTCTCCAACACTGTTAATACTTCACATCAAGAGCTGTCTGCAAAAAGCCACAGCAGCCCCTTGCATGGGGGAACTCGGGAACCCAGCAAGTGCTCAAGATTGCAAACAAATTTAGAGAAAATTGCAACCCAAGGAAGGACCTCTGACAGGAATGAGTGTGGAGCAGAAATGTTCATGCAGAAGTGAAATAAAGAAATGCTGACAAGTGCTAAAAGTTCAAAGTATACCAGTACCATATACTGGTATGCTGTATAGCAGTAATCTCCAAATGGCCTGTGCTGCAGCTCCAGCGCTGCCAAGAGACAGCACTAAGGGATCTTCTGGTTTGCTGCTTCTGTGCCCCAGTGACCAAGGCAGCTGGTTCTCCTCACGTGTTTCTTGGAGTCCTGTATGGATGTTAGAGTCTTAATGACACACATTACCTCACAGGACCTGGGAAAAGTTGCCCTTRCCAACCTTGTGTTGGGTTGACTGGGAGGTGATGGCAGAGCCGTGTTGCAGTGTCCAAGAGAGGACGCATGTGGCACGAAGCAGGTTCCCACACAGATGCGCTGGGAGGGCTGCCACAGGCTGAAGTCTTTAGCCCGGCTGCCAAGTCAGAAGACCAGCTGCAACTTCTGTCAGGGCTCTTTGCAGCAGAGGTGTCGGGCCCTTGCTGGTCCCTGAGGCAGCAATCCCTAAGCTGCGCTTGCCGGTATGTCCGAATGGAGCAGGCACTGTCTCAGCTTGGGGCAGCCTTGGACGTGCCCAAATAACTGCTTATGTTCCAGACTCCCCGTCCAAATTCCCCATGGTAAGCCATGGCCCTGTTTCCCTCTGAAAAGAAAGTTAATCCTATATCACACAGCCCAGGMCGGAGGTGCTGAAGCATTTCCAATTAAAGACGAAACAGAGGAAGAAGTACTGAATAACATGCTGTTTTAAGCATCATGCTGCAAGGATTTGGCTATTTTGAAACTCTGTTTAACTGTTGGATATTCAGCTGATCTTTAATCATAAAGCTGGGCTTGATTTTCTACTAGTTCAATATTTGCTTGTGTTTTTTTTTAGAAGTGTGAGTCCTTCCTAGCTCRGCAGAGTTTCTGATGACCAGAGAACCAGTGAAACGGAGACACTGAATGAGAAGGTCAGAACTGCATTAATGAATTCTCCCTAATTAAAAAGACAAGTCTCTTTTCTACTCTAGTAACCTRCTATTTAGTGTCTTGAAATAAGTTTAACAGAAATCCTCTCAGTAAAAGAGAAAGACACGGAAGGTAAAGGAGGTCAAGCATGACCATTTTAATACAAAACAATGATAAAGCAACATAAAAATCTTAAGCCCTTTTTGTATTTCATGAAGAATCACAACAGTCTACTTATGATAAATATTCTGAGCGAGTTACCCTTGAAAYGTCTCACTGCTGCCTTCTTGTTTTAAAAGTACACATGRCATAATCCTARCTCTCTCAGTATGCACATGAGATTAAATTTTCTTGAACCAGGTAGAACCATTCTCCTTTTTCCCATGTATTTTTTAGGTAGTATAGTTCCTTCAGTAAACTTTACTATTCATGATACATGAATAATTATTTCCTCAAGTAACAGTTTATCTTTAAGGAACTAACTTTATAAGCTAATAAATTATAAATTGATAAGTTTATAAGTTATATGCTACACCAGCATAGCAAAGCTTGACTTTATACCTTAATATTTAAACAATAAAAAGACGGATAGATTCCTATAACGTCAATCCAACAAAGTGCCAAAGGAAGGAAGTGGTGGCTGTAAAAGGGAACTAGCTGAAACATAAATTTCAGTATTTTGATCCCYGCCCCCTCACCATAGTTTTTGCAGAAGTTCTCCTTCTCATATCAACAGGCATTAAGGACCCACTGGAGAGTACTAATAGGACTGATAGTGGAATCTTACATAARTTGCACAATGTTGGTGCCTGTTGCAATAAGTTCGTTTCTGCAAGACTTAGATCTTACAAAACTGAGTAAAGACTTCAGATAACTTCTCAAGTATCTTGGAAGCCTGGTTCATGACCTCATGAAGTACAATAGAAGCCTTTCTCCTTATCATTAGCAAAACTGAAGTATATTTCTGCTTAAAATGAAAGCCCCAAATTGGGCTGTATTTCTATATTTATGTGTGTGTACCTGCTCCTTCACCATTTTTGCTCCTTTCCCCCTCSTGACTGTCTACTTTGAACCAGGCAGCCAGACCGCTAGGAGAATGGATAGAGGTTGCAGAACCTGTTGGTGCAGTCTGGGTCCTGGCAATAATGTCCTGTCAAGGCCACTTTGTCTCYAGGTCTAACGGCCCAGGTCCCTCAGCTTCCTCCCATATATCCTGTTCTCCAGCACCCAACCAACCTTGTGGCCTCCCTTGAATTTGCTTCAGCCTATTTACATCCCTCTTTATCTAGGGAGCCCAAACTGGATACAGTTCATGTATGTTCATGAAGACTTCATGAGTGTTCATGAAGATACTAAACAGGACTATCTCCAGTGGAATTCCACTAGTCACTGGCCACCAGATGGACTTTATGATGGTTCTCTGAGCCCATTAGTCCAGTCAATTCTACACCCACTTTATTGTCTGCCTCTTCAGTCCATGTCTGTACAATCTGGTCATAAAGATACTATGGGAGACTGTGTCAGAGACTTTCCTTGGTGAAGACATACAGTATCCACTGCTCCGTCTCTTCCATAAGGCCAATCATCTCAGCACCAAAGGTAAAGAGTTGGCCAAGCATTATTTACTCTCTGTAATTCCATGCTGGATGTCTGCAGCAGGGTCTCTATGTCTCACTCTTCTCCATGTGAACCATAACTCGGTGCACTGCTAATGGCCTTGGATTACATTTTCGTGCTCTTTTTAGACTCTTGCAGACTGCAATTTTTTACTATTTTTTGACATAGTTTTTTCCACTCTGTGAAAAAAATCCACATCAAGAATAAAGATTATTCCCTCCCAAACAAGTTGATGCTAGTAGAAAAGCCACAGCCTGCATTGCTTGCTGGTAGATCAAAACCAGCTGTTCCTATGGTCCTGGAAAATGACAGTTATTCACACTTTCTGGTATCTACCCCTCTCTTTTCCTTGYCTTTCCACCTTCTACACCCCAGACTCTGAAAAAAAAAAAAAAAAGTTCATTTTCAGGTCTAGAAGTATTAGGAGCAGCAAGTATGCCAAACACACACTGATATTTTATTGAGTATCACTCTTACACAGCAGGAGTGTAAAGACTTTGACAGCAGAGGGAAAAAAAGGAAAGGTTTTTCTGAAGCAGAAGTATATATTTCATCCTGTTTCTTTCTCAGATTGTTTATCTACCTAAAATTAGCATTGTCCTTCCAACTTTACTAACACAGAAGAAAATATGAGTATAGAAATCCAAGTTCAGTCTCCAAAAAACTACTTTTCTCTTTCTGATTTCTTGAGAGAATGACAGATTTTGACATAGATGTGTTTAAAGATTTGGAAGCCAACAAATTATCAATAGCATAACAAAATAGTCCTTATAACTCGGAGAAATACAGAGATAGCATAAAATATTATAACATTCTGCTTTTTTTTTTTTTGTAAAATCTAAAATATATCATTTTTAAAGGAACTACATGGTCAGTGTTTTACTGAATACTGTTTTAAAAACTTGGGACTTTAATCTGCAAGTTCTTATTCATGTAAATCATTCCTGTAAATTTGTATCGATATGGATTTGCAGAATATATGGCTACATGCAGGACTGGCAGAAGCATCTTCTTCCCTTGCACTTTGTCTTCCTCAGGGGTGTTAGGTAAGTAGTGGTAAAGAACCTGCTCTGTCAAGAAGATTCCCAAGTCTAGTATCCATGTAGCTTATAAAACTGGGCTCGAGCAACCACATCGTTGGCGTAGTCATCATGGGTAGTTCCAATGTCCATCCTTTCATAGCTTCGGACATTCCCAGAACCAGCATTGTAGGCAGAAATCCCACCTGAAATGAAACAGAAGGAGTCATAAAGATTCAAATATATATATATATAGCAGCACTGAAAATTGCAGCCTGATGTGTCCTTGTGTCCTGCTTTTCCTGCTTTTACATGATTTGAAAGTTTTCACTTACTTTTGAAGGGGGAGAGGGAAAGGTACCATTATCAGAGCCTCCCTCACTTAACTGAGGCTCTGC
The DNA here is from genome assembly GCF_003342845.1 of Nothoprocta perdicaria. Lineage (NCBI taxonomy): Eukaryota > Metazoa > Chordata > Aves > Tinamiformes > Tinamidae > Nothoprocta > Nothoprocta perdicaria. The sequence continues at coordinate 934,330 of NW_020454794.1, forward strand.
AAACAGCTTATATTTATGCCTGAATACAGCAAAATGTCAGAATGGTACTGGGGGCTTGTTTATTTACATTAGCACAACCCCTCCATTTGCACCAAATTTATTCACAGCATAATATAAGTTCCAGCATCCTTGTAACTTTTTATTGATCCTTTAAAATTACTGCTCTTAAAAAAGCAGTTAAAACAGAATCATACATTGCATGTGTTTCATCTTAGAGCTGCTGCTGTTTATGCTACCCCATATGCTGTGTTGAAAGGCAGAGATTTGTGAGCTGGCTGCGGATCGAGCTCGTGCTGGCAGGCGCAGCCGTCCAGCGGGGTGACACTGGCTGCAATGTGCAACCTGCTAAGAGGCAGGCAGATTTGCCACGTTGCCCAGCAGGGTTCTGCCATTCCCTGGAAGCATGTTCATTCTGCAAACACTTCATCTCTGTCTCTTGTGCCATACGGAGTGAACTGCTGGCTCCATTCAAGTAAACTGCAGAACTATTAACTGGAATGGTTGTAGTTTTCTCATGGTCAGGTAAGGAAAGCTCAGCTATAATATAGAGTAGATTTCAGGTATGTAAATACTTCCTGCRCAGTATTCAGAAAGAATTGAGACAGAACGCCAAGGAAAGCTAGAAACAACACAGAATAGATGAAGCTTGTCTTTTTGCCTGTGAAATAAAAAAGCAGACAGCCATCACCACTGGTGACAAGCTGAGTGAGCATTTGCCAGAASTGTTGTTATTAAGGAACACAGAAAATAATTCAGTATGTTCTCATCCTAAAGTTTTTCTTTGCTTCTGGACAAAATCTATAGTGTGTATGCTACCTTTCAGCTGTTGCTCCTTTGTCCAGCGTGGAAACTTCTTCTTTATTTTATTGATCATTGAGATAAGAATTTCTGTGCCCTGTGTAAGATGTCTTTCTCCATTCCATTCTCCCACAGGTCTGTGCGATCTTTTATCCACCTAGAAATGCAGAGCAAAATGTCATTTTCCTGCAGTAATGGATGATATATTTAAGAAATTTGCTTTTCTTTACAAGATTTTTGTTTATCTGATTTTACTGGGGTATCAGCAAATACCTGCATTAGACCAAAGCCATTTCCATTGTCACCCCAGCCGTTCCTCAGTGCTTTCCCAGCATGAGATTCTCGAGAGATAATGCCAGCGATCACAGCTGGTTCGATGCACAGTTTTTGGCCAACTTTCTTAATAAGAGCTTTATATCTATTCATAGTCGATAGGTCCACTTCAGCAATCTTTTTTGAAGCAGCAACTCCTGCAATTCAAATAAAAAGTATTTCCTWAATAATTTTCGTGACTCAGAATTTGTCTGTCACCTCCCAAAGTCGAAATCAGCCCTAGTGTAATTATTCTAAAACAGATAGAATTAAATAGATAGAATTACACCTAAACTGCATATGCTTTGCTTCTAAAGGAAGTAAATAATAGCCTATAGGGATATTATGAAGTGCTCAGCATTTTGAAACCTTAAAAGCACTTTGGACTGCTCTGCCTACTGTGAAATGGAGCTGCGAGCCAGAAAGGTGACACCCACCGCAGTAGTTCAGTCCCTCTGGTTTCGCCGTTTTGCATGAAGCCCCAGTGGTGTCAATCCTGCTCACGTCACCGTAGCAGTTGGTCCGGCCCTGGGACGTACCTGAGAAAGTCAACCAGAAAGATGTGGGCAGCTGGGAGCTCTGGCAGCTGCGAGTAAAGCCCAGGGGAGGCCAGAGCTGCTGCTGTGCGTGGGGAGGACGCGCTGGGGACGCAGGTGTGGAGTCACCTCTTTGTGCCAGGGCAGGAGACCCAACCTGTGCCCACCCCGGCGTGACTCGCAGGAGGAGCTGAGGATTCCCTCATCCAACACAGTCAATTTGGTATTGAGCCAAGCCTCTTCTTCAGCATATGGGTTAGATTTTGGGGCAGGGAGGTGAGGAGATGTCTGGGGAACTTGCTTTGGCTTAGGGGCTCAGTGAAGAGGAGGGAGATGCCAAACTTACCCAGGAGGGCAGCGAGGCCCAGCAGCACAAGCATCACATGCATGGGGATGGTTCTTCCGAGCACACAAAACAACCTGAAAATCAATCAGAAGAACATGAAGACATGARTATATCTCACTGGGTGCTCAGCAAACACAAAGAAACCGTGCCTGAATGAAGGCAGCTGTTTGTCTGTGCAAAGTGAGAGATACATTGCTCCGCATCTGCTCTTATAAGCAGTCGTCACTAATGTTGATCTCTCTCTTCTAACACAAAACAGTCTGCAGCCACTCACAAGGCACTTGTGACCATTCAGTTTTGTTGATACTTAGAATCCACTTMCTACAGGATGTCTTGGTAGCTTCCTTTGAGTTCAAAATTTAATTCAGGGAAATTAAAATTAATAACCCTCAGTGCTCTTTGCTGTGGCACTCTCATTAYGTACACCTATTCTATGCCCATATTCTACATAAAAGCCAAGTTTTCTTCATGCAGACAGCTCTGCCTGGCTCCTCTGAGTCTGTCTTTATAATCAATATAGAGAGAAAGGCTCTTTCAGCAAGCACTTTGTCTAAGTTATCACGGACATCTCCTTCAAGAAGACCTGTGCCCTGGGAGCAGCTAGTCCTCCTCTCAAGCTGTTAAGGGAGCCTAGGGAAAAATGCTCCTAAATACATGAGAGCCAGGAAAATATAGGTGAGCTGAATCCAGGGCAACAGAACAAATCCTGGTGTCCCTTTTCGAGTAGAAATCTCCTGGAGCGAAGCCTGTTGCCCGTGGGTCCTCAGGGAGGTGGGATCTTACCTGCTTGCCAGTCTTGCTCTGCCACGGCACCGAGGCTTTGGGACGTTGGATATATGTGGCGAGGCGCCTCCCTTTTTACGTTAACCTGGCATGTGATGAAATGCACGGGGCTGTGGTTTTGCCAGGCCTAACAGCCAGTTTTCAAGTGCAAATAGAGCCTGTGCCGTTATAGACCCTGGCGTGGCACCAAGTATATTCTCAGGAGTGGCTTTTCCCAGATTTCGAAACAACAACAAACCCCTTTATCTTTCTCTGGGTGTTTCTGCAGCCACATTTTTCGTGTGTTTCATAACCCAGTTGTGAAAGGAACCGTGATGTCGGCAAAACTAAAGGCAAGGACTCCAGCCTTCCTGCAAGTGTTTTCTCCAAGACCAGTGTTTCTCCTGCTCTTGCTCTGGCACCTGCTAAATAAAAGAGGGCCATGACCAGCCCTTAGGTACCGGCTGTGTGGCACGAGGGGGCCTGCAGCCCTGCACAGGCCTAGCTCTCTCCTTGGGGCTGGACAGGGTGCCCCCTGTACAAGGTGCACTGCTCATACCTCTCTTGAGCTCTGCTTTTCTCTTGCTTTGGTTTCTGTGCTGCTGCTGAATGAGCCCAGCTCGTCCCCCAGATGATTCAGGCACTTGCCTCCATGCTGCTCTCTGCGGGGAGGTGGGGAGTTTCCTGGCACGCGGCGATTCGCAACGGGGCAGGTGCCATTTGCCATGCGGAGCCAGCACTCCTCAGGAGCTGCAGACCTCTGTGCCACATGAATAACAGGTTGTTTGGCTATGATTGCTTGAATCAGAAGGCCATAGGGTGCCTTACATTTGCAGACCAAGCTTTTTTGCCTATGCCAGAGACACCTCTCCTGCTCACCATTCCCAGAAATGGTATTTCCAAATGCTTTCCGTCCATTCCAAGCAGTCCCTGAAACCTTTGCCAGTGCCTTCCCGTTTCTCCTGTCCCAGCCCCTGCTCAATGCTGGCTTTGAGGAGACACAACATGAGGAGGAAGAAGGATGCATCAAGGCCCAGATATACAGAGTCAGCCTCAAGTGTGGCGGTCAAAGTTATCGTGTGTGTGCAGGGGGGTTGGACTACATGACCTCTAAAGGACTCTTCTGACCTTAAGGATTCTATGATCTATGCTACAGCCAGTCGGACAGCTGGGGGGCAATCTCACACCACCACCACAAATACTGCAGCAGGGGAAAGTATTGCCTGGCGGGCTCTGGTTTTGTCTCCTGAGCCATGCCCTAAAGCATGTGTAGAAGGTAGAAAGCAACGTGTATGAGGACTTCATRGGCCAAAGAGCCATGGCCTGGGTCTGTCATGGGGCTGATTCCAGCTGTTGATGAGTCTGTTCACAGCCAGAAGGGCCACAACTGTATTCTGTGTATGTACTTCTTCAAGAGCCCCCATCTCCTTCCATGATATGTATACCCTGGATATCACCTCACCTCTGACTACATTTTCATGATATGGAGCTTTTGCACAATGTGAGTAGTGATCGATTTGCCTGTTGATCCCCCAGATTAACCTTCATTGCTCAGACAATAACTAGACAGAGAAGAGCTTTGTGGCTCTCGCGTATTTGCTCAAGGTGATTTTGTTTTAACACATCTCTCGGAAAGCTCAAGGAAGGGGAAACTGCTACTGAACAGAACAACAGGTGTTTCCACCCTTTTTCATTTGGAGGGAAGAGGGCAAATATACTGAGATATTAATTGGTTGCTGTGGTTATAGGATTAGCTGAACTTCTGCATCTTCTTTCTGTTTTCTAGAAGGAGATTCCCCTTCCGCCTCATGATTTCCTCTCTCCCACCATTCTCGTACTCCTGTATGGGATTATGGTTCCTGTGTATGAAGAGCATTTACCCAGCCAGTCTGATCTGCTTTGCTACTTGAATTTATTCTCTGTGGTAGTCTGCAGTCAGGGAAATGCAGCAACCAGGAAAAGAAAAAAAAAAAAAAAAAAAAGGCTTTTAAAAATATTGTTTATTTAACTCTAAAACAAAGATTGGTTTTATTGAGAAAAAGGGCTACGTGTGCCAAAATGCTAATTCGTATGCTAGATCTGTTGTTTTAGTCCAGGTCCATAAATTCTGAGGGAATTGGCTTCCCTCTGTTTTCGCTGACTCTCTCTCCCCTGAAATCTGGCATTTAAATTATGCCAGTGCTCCTGCTTCCCTGCCCGGAGCCAATGTGGGGAACTCCTCCATGGGGCAAGCTGCAGCATATGTGTGAGTAGCTCTTTCACCATCTCTCTCTGGGTTTGCTGTGAAGGGTACATTTGCATCTTTYATTCACCCCTTGGGCTTCRTATTCACAGAATCACAGAATTACAGAATAGCTTAAGCTGGAAGGGACCTCTGGAGGTCTTTATTCTAACCTCCTACTCAAAGCTGGGCCAGCTTCAAAGCTAGATAAGGTTGCTCATGGCCTGTTCCTGTTATGTTCTGAGCATCTCCAAGGATGGAGATTCCCTATCCCCTCTGTGGAGCCTGTTACAGCGATTAACCACTCACTTTTTCTTCTGAAAAATTCCTTTCTTTTTATCAAATCCAAATCTTCTTTGTTGCTTCATGTGACCGTTGTCTTTCACCTTCTTGCTGTGCACCTCCGAGAAGGATGTAACTCCCATCTCCTCTATAAACTCTGTGCCAGTAGCTGAAAAGGTCTCCCTGAAGCTGTCCCTCTTCCAAGTGAACAGACCCATGTCCCCGGGCAGCCTTGTGGCCTCCGCTGGACTCACTCCAGGATGTCAATGTCCTTCTTGAACTGGGGAGCCCAAAACTGGACATAGGTGCCCAATAGGCACAGGATMACTTCCCTCAACCCGATGACAACTCTCTGACCAAGGGCACGATAGGATTTCTTTGCTGCAAGGGTGCCTTGCTGGCTCGTGGCTGATATAGTGTCCAGCAGGACTCCTGGATCCTTCYCTGCAGAGCTGCAACCAGTCAGCCCCTAACCTACCCTGGTGCAGAGGTTATTCCTCTCCAGGTGCAGGACAGGCGTTGCCTGTTGACAAATCTCATGAGATTTAGGCACAATCACTGATCAGCTAAACTTTATCAAAAATCCTCTAGCTCTGAGCCACACTGCACATAGCTTATTGTGTGACCTCTTTACACTCATTGCAGTAATATTCTCTTTCGAGCTGCATCACAGTCCTTTAGTCCTAAAGGCTGTAATAGCTCTCACAGCCATTTGGACCATGTGTAAGAAGAGAGAGTGGTCCTAGATAAGAGTATAGGTTTCTCTGGAATTGTTGCCTCTTAAGAGCAGCAGCTGTTCCAGCAAATAATGATGCTAGTGGTGTCCTCTGGGACAAGTGCTGGASTGGCAGGAGGTAAGATTTAGGACCAGATGTAAATTGAGATGTGGCTGAATAGGCAGTGAATTGGTAAAACCTGATTTAAAGGGTAGAAATGGGATAAGCAGCAGAAGTATTTTCTCTTTACCTGCCTTTTAATAAGAAATATTACCAGTTYTTTGATATGAATATTTTTGGAAGAGAGGGCTGCAGATAGGGCAGTTCAGAGGAGTGAAGGAACAAGATGCCTTGGGTCATATTGTTCCTTGCTGCATGGCCTTTTGTGCTCTTGAGCATCTCTCCTCTACCACTAATTAGCTTAATAATGTCCATGGAGGAAAGTAGTGATCTTAGTACGCCTTAAAAGAAGAAACTAGACTGATTCTCAGATCAAATAAGCTCMTTTAAACTGTGTGTGAGAAAGATGAGTGTTAGTCTATGCTACAGAGTTCAGCTTCCCTAAGCTGGCAGATAGTRGGTGCTGGGAGCTCTCCAGTACTGGAGGCAGCTCCCATGTCCAGGGCCTGTAAGGCAAGCAGGAAGCCCACAGCTAACATGAAGGAATGCTCTAAGGAGGGATCCCATCCCTCAGATGAGCTCCAGCTGGTATCAAGTGTCCTCTTGTGCTGACCATGCTCCTGCACCAAGGAGGTTAGAGGAAGAAGCAAGTAATAAGAGTAGGAGGTTCCATTATTTGGCATGTAGATTTTTTTTCCCCACATCCAGTGGTGCTATATGATACCTGGCCTGCTGGGCAAACTCACAAAGTGCCTAGGTAGGTAAGTCAGATTAGATTCTTGTTCTTCTGTGAGGGTATCAGCAAGTACATGGATAAAGGCCCATGAGCAAAATATACTTGTGGCTTTGACAAAGTTTCAGAACAGCATTACTAAGGAAGATATGTTACCATAGAAGTGGAGGGCAGGTTTTTCATGGACTAAAAGCTGTTTTCTGCAAAGTAAAAGGTTTAACAGTCCCTTTCTAGGATGGAGGAATGAGGAGAGTGAGCAATGAAATCTCCAAGTTTGAGGGTGATATTTTCAGGAGCATTGCACACCATGCAGGAGACAAGGAGATCCAGAAGGACTTCACAAAACCAAGTGGGGGAAAAAAAAAAAAAAAAAGAAAGATAGCAGCATAGATGAGTGTGCATTAATGCATCCAGGGAAAAATGATATCTAAGTGATGCTGACATTCAGTTTGGAGAGGGGAAGGCWGTATGTTGTGATGCAGCCTGAGTGTGCATGAAGCCCTGCTGCCTTGACCACAAAAGAGTCCTTGGGACTGTTTCTTGGCTAGCAAATCCCAGCCCATGTTTTCAACAAGTAACAGAGCAAAACAAACACAGTTATTCAGTGTTATCTTGCTGCGGTGGCATTTCTCTTTATTTTTTCTGTCCCTGATAGAGAAAGATGGGAACATGTGGCGTAAACCGATCCAGCTCCAGCATTTAGAGTCTGTCACCTCCCATGTGGCTTATGGCTTCGCTTGACCTGCTCTGGGCACAGTTTTCCCACTGTTTCAGGTGCCAGTGAAATGAATTGTTGAACTGCTTCCTCTGCCAAGAGTCTCCAAAGGTGTGGGAAAGAAAGCTTTCCACCTCACATTCACTATTTATTATAAGGAGTGTCTATGGTGAGGTTTGCCCTTTTTTCCCCATGTTCTCTGAAGGAATCGATGCTTTGCTACATTTGTGACAAAATACATACTAAACACTTAAATACACTTCCCAATTTGATTTAAAAACAAAACATAGATTCCAAACAAATGGGATTTTGCTTCCTTGCCTCATTTTTCTTTTTTTTGTCATTTCTTTCTGCTTGCAGCAAATGCTGATGCAGAATAGCCTACTTGGAAAGGTCCCTAAGAAAACACCTGTCTCATTCCCCTGGTCTGCTGCTGCTACTGTTAAATATTAATCCTCATTATTCTTTAAAACCTCCAGTGAATGTCGCATTGCTTCACCACCCTCCAAGTGTTTCAAAGCGCCCGACACGAACCTCCCGTGAAGGAGCCAAGCCTCGGCACTTGCCCTGCCCTGATCTTGGGAAATCAGGGCTGTGTTCTTCTCCTTCCTGGAAGAATGAGAAAAAAGAAAACAGAAAAGCGTCTGTAGCTTGTGTTTATTATGTTTATTGGAGGCCGTGCCCTGGCGTGAGCTGTGATCCTGCCTCTTGGCAGGCCCAGCAGGCCCGGACGCTATCATGGTGCCTCAGCAGCACTGGCGACGCAGGGCGCCATCTTGGCTGCTTTGCCAAAGGCCATCGTGAAATGACGTTTCCCCTCTTATTTATTTATTTTCCTCTCCTCTGTGCCCCTTCCCCTGGCAAATTGTTCATTTTCCCCCGAGACCCACCCCCAGCATTGCTGGTGGGGCGGCCGCTGGCCCCGCTCTCCGTTCCCCTCCAGCCATGCATGTGCAAGGTCCTTGGTGTGAGATGGTCGTTTGGCACCTGCGTTTGCTCAGTTTCATTAACTGTCTTTAATCATTTAAGGCCCTTTTGCCACAGACAGCCTTAGTGCAGGCGGGAGGGAGCCTGGCGGCAGCGGCTGCTCCAACCACTTTTGGATCTTTCTTTCCCCTCTCCCTGCTCCCCAATTCACGCCTTTACCCCCCTTTCTCCTGCTGTGCAGTGCATGTGAACACGGCATTAGCTCATTTGTTTTCCAGGCTTTTCCATCATGTTTTTCCATCGTGGACTGAACAGGCTTCACCTGGGCACTTTGATTTAATTAAATGCACTGCCAGCAATAAAAACTTTTAATTACCGGTGCTGGTATTAAGAAAGGAAGGAGACATCAACAAATAAATGCTTAGAGAAATGCCTTTCCTTCCTCCTTCCCTGGGCTCAGCTTTGGTCGGATACCTCTCCTCCACCCTCCAGGGTCTCCACTTCCACCTTGGACTTTGCCGCGTGCCACATGGCTGCCCTGAGGGGCTGCAGTGGGGGGTCTGGGCGGTTGGGGTCAGCCTAAATATTCTCTCTCAGTAGGACTGCAGCCCTTCACATGGGTCCTCCATGACCTTGGTCCTTAAGGAAGACCCTGCCCTGTGTGGGTCCTCCATGGCTTGGGGTCCCTTGGAGGTGTCCCCATTCCATGTGGGTCCCCACAGTCACTTCCCCTTGGAGGTTTCCCTCCCCTGCATGGGTCCTCCATAGCTGTGGTCCCTTGAGGTGTCCCTGCCCCATGTAGATCCTCTATGGCCCTGGTCCCTTGAGGTGTCTCTGCCTCACATAGGTCCTCCATGGTTCCCTTGAGATGTCCCAGACTCAGCATGGATGCCCTGTGACCATGGCCCTGTAGAGGTGGCCCTCCCTGATGTGGATTCCCCACAGCCATGGTACCTCAGGTGTGTCCCTGCCCCATGTGTTTTCCCATGGTCATGGTCYCTCAGGGATGTCCTTGTTCTGGCATGTGTTTTGGCATGCAGGGCCATTTCAACCCTTTGCACAGCTGGCTGGACTGAACTATCACCAACATAGCGTGTCTATGGTCTCCTCTTGCCCAGGGCAGCCCATGAAGCCCAATGTGGCCACCTATGCCCAGTGCAGCTTCATAATAGGCAGCAGGTATAAAGGGCAGCATGGTGCCACCACGACAGCCCTGTGTGCATCGGTGGAACAAATGCCTCTGGGCAAAGCAGACGGGAGTGATTATGAAAAGATTAGAGGGGAAAATCAGTGTGAATGTTTGCCAGGAAAGGTTTGCTTAAGCCGTTGCTTGTGCTGGTGTTAAGCGTTCCTTGGTTATTTGTTCATTCCTGGCGGCSTACCAAGCAATCAGTCTTTACATCTTTCTTTTTTTTTTCCACTCGGATTTTGTGTACTCAGTATAAGCTTGTGGTGCATGATAAGCAATGTCCTGAAATAATATTTGCAGCAAAATGTGCAATTGTGGCAGTCGAGTCTTCTTTTAAGTGGACTAAACTTTTCTCCCTAACCAGCAGGCAGCTCTACAAGCCCTCAGGTGTTACCATAACGAGTAACTTCTTGAGTGGCACACTATGACATTTGTCATTTGTCAAAACTGGGCTCCTGAGGAACTCTCAGATCCCCACCGATGGTAACATGCACAAGTAGCAGAGTACTTGCTGTCAGCAAACAGGAAACATGAATGAATCCAATACCAGTTCCACTCTTGTTCACCCTCCAAGCTCAAAAAAGCCACTTTCTGCAAGTAGTCAGCATTGGGATTCCTCCCTTGCATCTGAAGTTCATATTGATCCACCAGATGTGTGTGCAGTGTCCAAAAGCAAGCGAAAAATGAAGCTGAAGTTATTAGAGGGCAGTCAGGTCAAGGATCATGAAGTATCATATAACCACAGTGACATCAAAATTAGGTGCATTAAATCTCTTTCCATTTCATGCATCTCCTACAGACTGGGTTGACCTGGTTTTATTCAGAGCATTAGTAAAGGAGTTATAGGAAGTGAAATAAAGTGAGTGGTTTACATAACATAATGAAGCAGACTTCAACCTATGAATTTTACATGAGCTATTTCAGATAATCAAATCATGTGATATATTTTAAAGTTCTTATTACAGAGTGGTGATTTTACTAAAGTTATTTTCTTTGTATAGTGCAGAGTTCACTAAAGACTAAATAATGAATAGCTTAATACCTCTGGCTGCTCAACATTGAATTGTTTGCTGTAATCTTATAAAAACATCAGCAGCACTAAAGAGGTCTTACAGCTCCTTCTGATCTGCAGAGATGACAAACTCTGAATTTGCCTGCAACTGCTTTAATTAAGGGCAGTCCTTGCCGTGAAGGGTAAGCAGAAGAGTGACTGGTGAGACCATAAGAAACCAGGGAGAAGAGAGTTAAAATTGTTCTGCTTGCAATAGCTTTCTCCAAGTCAGCTTTCAGCCCAGCTGCAGTGACCCTTGCGGGCAGCSCACATTCATGCACCGTGGGTCACACTAACCTCGTGCTTCTGGACATGAGCACTGGTGACAAACAGCAGAACACCCTTGTGCCTCTGAAAWGGTGGCTGAAAGGCTAAAGATGAACTTCGTCCCCATGTCCTAGGCACTGCTTAAAGGCTGGAGCCTGGGAATCTGCCTCCTCATTCTGTCTCTCAGTTCAGTACTTTTCCCCGCTCTGTTTCACTAGGGACTTTTCCCCAATGTGGTTTTGGCTTGAGCTCTAGCTCCAGATCAAGAGGATTGGACTGGATTATTTAGTGAAGTCACATGTTGCTACCCACTGGCAAGGATGAGTCACTTGCAACATTGGAATACACAATTTCTATTTATTTGAATTCTCAGTAAATCTAAATTTGCACCCAAATCCATCCACATTGAAATACACTTTCCCAAACAAAGTTTGTAAACCCAAATCCAAACCATTTCCTAATTAAAAGCTGGRATTCCTGACAGAGGGACAGACACTGACATATAAGCATTTTCTAAACTTAATGGGCCACAGTATAGATGTGCCAAGCTAAAACCGGAGAGGTTGTGAGGTTTACACCGACACTACCAGTTCCTGTGGTGGGTACATGCGCAGCTGGTTCCTGCTTGGAGAATTGGTCTCTAACAGAGAGGTGTGCTGCTTGCTTCATACAGCACTTGCAGTATTTTGAATTTGAAGAGTATTTCTCTGTGTAAGGTTGTTTTTTACCCTGTAGAATTTACTAACCATGCCACTACTGTGGGCTTCAGGTCTAAAGAGACTAAAAAATATGTGTATTTTGTGTTTTCCTAATGCAACTAGCCACAGGAATAATCAGCTAAATGTAGAAATGCCCAAAGATCAAAGACTCRGGGAGAAATCTCTTCATTGTCAAGTAGCCAGCATAATCAAGAGGAAAGAAGGCTTTAATTCTGAGAGCTTTTTCCTCCCTTTTGGATGGTAGAGGGAAGGATGAGGATGGAGACAGGAACAGCACAGCTGGTACAAAGGCAGAACTGCTTGYACATCTGCATTTGGGGGATACACAATCAGTCCTAAGTTCAGTTTTGAATGGGAGGAGGTGAATGACTCCTTCCTAATCCAATATTTAAACATGATCAGCTTGTTTCCTTCTTCCTTTTAAAGGCCCTGAGCTCTAGACTTTAGTTCTTGACAGTCCCCGGTACCCTCTGGCAGGCGCTGCTGAGCTTGTCCTGTGGCATTGTCCTGCTCCCTTTGCCAGGCGAGGGGGGACAGTTGGGGACAGGGGACACTGGATTGCTGGAGCAAGTCCTTTGCTGCTGCTTCCAGCACATGCTTACCAGGAAACCCTGCAGGAACTGGTTTGGGTACTACAGTCACTATCGGGTTAGTCTATGCAACATTAATTTCCTTCAGATGATCCTGTGTCTTCCCAAGTTGCGAGAAGGCCAGTCCATCTGCAAAGAGGCTCTTTGATGGGGTTAATTTCTGAGCTAGAACCCATTCCTCTTGAAGTACTGGGCTCGCCTAATAACATTATTGACATAGTGGTCGTCTCTTTGGCATGGGTCTTCATCGTAGACCTGGACATTGCCAATCCTTGAACGATAGGTACAGATTCCCCCTAGAAGAAATGAAAAAAAAAAAAAAAATTATCATTTTTGGCTTATAAATAAAATTAAAGTTTGAAACATTGAAATTCCTAGCTAAAAAGGCAATAAATCTTAACATGCATATAAAACTGCTTGCTAAATGACTGTTTTTAATTGCTGAAAAGTATCTCAGTCTTCAAAATCCTTATTTTGCAATGCATTGAGAACCCACAATCATTTCCCTTGTAGGACAAAGATGAGAGGATAACTAGAAACCTGTCCATGTCCACCAAGCTTTTCCACCAGCCTGCTTTTCCTTTAAAGACACTTGGGCAATCACTTGGCATCAGCCATGGCCTGGCCACTCCATGTTAGGGGCGCTCTGTGAACTTTTGTTCCTGAATTCAAGTGGAAAACTGCTGGGGCTCTATCCATCCTTTCCCATTGCAGGAAAGCTGTCATGCAGCTAACGTCCCAATATAGTTTCTGAATGCAGGTAGAAACATGAGTGYCCCGTGAGCAGCTTTTACCTGGGAAGCTGCATATATCTATGGTTTAGTTGCTGGCAGCTGTTTTGGTGTTGTTGCTTTTAAACTAGAAAACCTCTTTTTTTTTTGGTAAGAGATGCTGTAAAATCTGCCAGACTGATGTTGTTTTTCTTTACAAACAACACCAACAAATGCAAAGGGCTCACATCACTCAGAGGCTTCTGCCACTTTGGAGTATAAACAACAAATCATGACCTCTTGTTAATTATGTGTTATTAGAAACCTTCTTATGATATTTAAAATGTATGTACAAATTGGGAAAGAAAAAGAAAAACCCTAACAGAATAGCATGCAGGAAATAAAACTGAACCTACATCAGTATGAAAATTTGTAAATGCACACGGTGAAACATGAATCAGAAACCAAAGTACTGATGGGAAAATAAGAAGTGGKTTTTTTTTCCGATTTTAAAAATGCTAGTCATGAAAATCTTGTTGGGGCAGCTAATGCAACTTTTTGCATTGTCTGCACCTAACTTCAAGGGTCCTTTTCTAATACATAGCAGATATTGTACCTCTCAGCTGCTGTTCCGTGGTCCAGGTAGGATGTCTTGCCCGAACTTCATTGATGGCAACCACTAGGATATTTGAGCATTGATTTATGTGTTCTTCACTATCCCAGGTCCCATAAAGGTTAGGATACTGTCTATCAATCTAGAAAAGTCAAATAAGAAAGTTAGTTTGTGTCTGAACAGAAACACGACTACAGCTTCTCCCTTTTTTCATATTCCTAGGCCATGATTCAGGTAAGTGACCTTAATTAAGGTAACCCTTAAGCCAAAACTTCAATACGGTTTTGAAAGGGAATACATTTAAGTGATGCCTTGGATATCAGACTGACATTTGCTAAGATCAAGCCCTGAAATACCTAGTATTAGTGCTTTGGTAGCCAGGATTTCTAATGTTCGTTCTCTTAACTGCAGTACCTGCATCAAGCCAAACTTGCGTCTTCCCTGGTCCCAGCCGTTGTTCAAGAGGAGGCCAACACGGCTCTCCTGCGAGATGATGGCAGCGATGAGGGCTGGGTCCAAGCACAGGTTTCTGGCTACTCTCTTAATCGGGATCTCATATTTCCTCAGACGTACAGAGTCGATCTGAAAAGTCTGCTTTACTGCATCCATTCCTGTAGCAGAGGAAAAAGCAAACTTACATACCCTAGCTTTTGACATCTTCGCTTTCCAGTTAATTTGTGTATCAAAGGTGTAAATTCTTGTTTGCAAAGAAAAAAATGCAGCTACACATTTGAGGCACACACACAGCCCATTGACTTCTGGTCATCATTGCTGAGCTGGAGTGCCAATATGCTGTGTTTATCTCTGAATTGGTGACAAGGTAAAGAGGGCAGCTTTGGTCGCCCACTGGCTACTGCTGTCTGAAGAGGTAGGACTGTGCAATCCATACTCCTCCTTTGCTGCTGCACTGCTGGAAAAGCAAAATTTCAAAATGTGTTTCAAAAAAAAAAAAGAGTATCACTAATAACCAGCAAACAGTATTAATGGTTGTCAGCCTGTTAATAAAGAGTTTTTAACCACTTTTGCAATTGAGTAGATTCAGATTCACCCTTGGACACCACACCACACTCAGGGTATCTGCTGTGGAGGTTCCTACATATGAGGTATGTGTCGAACCCTCCAGTTATCCCTGGAGGTCTGGGCAGTGCAGTCAGTGAGTTCTAAAGAGATATTCAGCTCCGTCCAATGTAGAAGCCTAAGGCAGCCTGCTATTTAGTGACACCTGGCAATAACACAAAGACAGAAAATAGGCATAGGATGTTGCGTAAGACTAGTAGCGTAAAGGGAGTTTCATCTACCTAATTTCAGCGGAATAATGGGCATCCTCCTCCCCACAGAAAGAGTAGTTTAGCATTGGAACAGGCTGCCCAGGAAAGTGCTGGACTCACTATCCCTGGCAGGGTTCWAGAAACGTGTAGATGAGGCACTTAAGGACACGTTGGTGAGGGATTTAGGATTGGCCTCAGTGATCTTGAAGGTCTTTTGCAACCATAATGATTCTRTGATTCTATGGTTCTTTGGGATGGGTACTGGTACCAGGCTGGGATCCCCTCTGCTAGAGCCTTGCTCCCAGCTATTGCTATTTCCTTCTATCTGCTCCCTATGGGCCTCTTCTGAGGACTGGTGAGCCCCTACAGTGTTCAGATGGTGGAAAAGAAATGGGAAAGGAAATAAAATCCAGTGTGGAAGTCTTCCTGAGTGGAAACCATGTGAAGTGGCTGTAAAGAAGGCTGTTCGCTCTGGTGGCTATCTTGTCTGGGGCCACTGGCCTTCAGCTAAGCCAGGGATGTACACGTGGCAAAGGACAGCTTGCTTTCTGCTCCCCATTTTATAGTGCTAACATGTCTTTTTATTTCCGCCACAAGTTCTGATCCTTCCCAAAAGAAAATAACATGTTGTCTGAAGAACTTAGCATCCCACAATGTGCCAGGAATTGGGAAGGAGCTACAAAAACTGTGTCACTCAGCAGTAGGATGACTAAAGCTTAGGACCTACCTCCTTTGATCAGAGCCTGTGACGTGTCAGCCAAACATGCCAGCTTTTGGGTGGCTTCCCCTTGAAGCTGAGAGGCTGCGGGCTTTCGAGAAGGTGCCATTTCGCCTTGCCTAGAAGCTGATCCTGACTGTAGAGCCATAACTGAGTCCTCCCATCTGAGAACTAGCAGCACTGACCACTTTATTTTGGATTGCTTTGTTCCTTCTTCGGCTAACTGACTAGCTGTACCACCTTTACCTTGGCAATAGTGCAAAATGAAGCGTCTCTCCGTCATCTACACGTAGACCTCTATGCTGAAATATGGCAAATCAAGCAGTGCTTTATACCTACCACAGTCACGACTTCTTGCGGCTGCACAGGAAGTCACRGGGGCTTGGAAAGTACTTATATCGCCATAGCAACTGTAACTCACAGATGGAGCTGAAACAGTAAACAGAGGTGTTGGAAAACATAACATCATGGAAAACGTAAGATCATGGAGCAGCGTTGTGCAAGTGGACAAAGGTTAAGCGTGAAGGTCGCGTCCAGACCAATTAGCCAAATAATCCTGAGTTCATCGTGTTCGTGCTGTTGTCACTGCTCTCCGTCAAGAACATTATCAATGAGATCTAAGGAACAGAAATCTTTCATTCCTAATTTAATGAGTTGAAGGGAATTAATCTATCGATGTCTCACATATATTGGGTCATGCCCCACTGAGCCGCTTTGGGGAAAGGGGCCCACAGCCTCTGTGTTTGAGACACACACACGCTCTGTGTTTGAGAGTTTGAGACTCTTTCCAGGCAATGCCCCTTGACATCTTGGGCCCCCTTGGCTGATGGTATCAAGACACCCCTGTGGAGGACATCTCCTATGTCCCACTGTAACTCATTCAGGTATTTACTTGGGTGAGCGTCAGTGTGGTCTGGGCAAATTATGCTGTTTCCTCAATGTCTAATGAATTAATAGACTCTATCAAGCAGCCAATGACATCTGCGGGGTGGTTTCTGAGTAGGTGGAGGGATCAGATAAGATTACCTGGGAAAACCACGAAGAGAAATGCCTGTTATTGCATCTTGGTGCCGAGCCTGGTGCAGGCGGGATGCAAGCAACCTCCCATGAAAACCGAGGACATTTAACCACTCATAGTTGTACAGAATGGTACAGAAAGGGGACCTCCCCGTGCTCCTCCTCCCCATGCTCCCTCTATGAACAGCTCATGGCRATGCTCTTGGCACCAAACTCAACCCAACCGAGGCCCTGGCTCACCGATAAGGGCGGCAAGGCCGAGCAGCAGCAGTGCAGAGCCCATGGTGACACTTGTCTTCAGCAGCCCCAGGAAACCTGAAAACACGTCCGTTGGCAGAATGTGAGGACATCAGCGATGCAACATGAAGAACCAGTGCAGAAAACATGAAGAAATGAGTGAGGTTTCCAATGGCACTGTAGCAATGTTTGCCTGCCAGAAGTTGCTGGCACTGCTAGGCACTGGTCAGCAACAGCACTGAGCGAAGCTGGGGGGTCCCCTTCCCTGTGGACCCTGCACCCATGATATGCTGCCCTGGGCTCTCCCAGCAGCCAGTGGCTTCCCTAAAGGTGCTGGGAGGAGAAGCAAGTGGAGAGAGACCCATTTTGGGTGATGCCACCCCTTCTTGTGGTTCAACATCTGCCTGGTCTTGCTTGCCCTCCGCTTTGGCATTGAGGGGGAAGCCCTGAGCCCATGCAGCTCATGTGAGCAAGGAGATCTCTACTGAGAGCCAGGCAGGAGGGATATTTTGCCCCATCATTTCATATCCCTCACCCGTATAGCCCTTCTTGAACATCTTTTGCATGTCCTTACAGTACAAAAGCACAGTACAGTGCAGAGATGTATCTAAATATGCAGGTGTTTGAAGTCTGGCTTGCTGCAGAGTACAAAGATCCTTTCTTTTCCTGTTCAAAAGGTGTCACTTTTTTTTCCCTTGGTTTTTGGAAAAAACATGCTTTCAAGAACTGAAAATTCTTTGCTAAGAGCGAGCAAAGCAATTTCAATTTTTTGCATTAATTCCTGTATTTAATAATGGCAGATAATTACTCTAGTAATAAATGCATCAGTTAGGCTTATTATTAACATTCCGAAATATTGTCAGATAATAGCTATCAACTGGAAAAAATGAAAAAACATAAATTGCACCTAACTTGCCTGTTAGTGCACAGAGGTTTTTCTTTTTTTTTCTTTTTCTTTTCTTTTTTTTTTGGTTTAAAAATGCTTTTCCCCAGTAGGATTTCAAGTACAAAACATGTCATGAGGCTGACAAAGCCATCACACAACATTATTATCACTTGGAAATGCCTTATTGATTTTCATAATGCCTGGCCTTTTCTCTAGTCCAACAGGCATTTCCATGTAAATCGAACTTCAGGGACACACAAACACAAGGAGGTCATTGATGGTGTTGGAAAGACTCCCTCGTCCTCAGAGAGTTTGTTCAACCAGCAAATGCTCACAGCCTGTGGTGGGCCCACAGAGCAGCTCAGTTTGAGCTCTAACACGAATAATGAGTATTGTCAAGTTGGATCAATGTGGCTTGATCCACTGCCTGTTAATTTAATGGCAAATCCATTGAAAGCAGCAGTTGGTAGTTGTTTCCACACACAGAAAATTGACATATTATAAACACTTATTTGCTTCCTTTTTTTCTCCTCCTGTCATAAAATTATTGTAGACTTAAGGCTTAAGCAAAAGCAGCATGATAACCACAAAATTAACACATGCTAAACCAAGGCAAAATTAAGGATTCTACCTCTAAATGAATATTTTATGAATGAATTCAGACTCACCTGTCTTCAGCCAGCCTTCATGTGAGACAAGGTGGTTGATGAGTTTTATATATACAAAAGGGTACCCACCCTCTGGGCTTAGGAAAGATAATCCTCTTCTAGCGTGATGACACCTACTTTGAAGTATAATAAATAATATATAATAACAGCTTAAAATTCTTATAGTTCCTTTCATCCAAAGCATTGTTTAGTACAACTCAGGACAGCTATGTGAAAGGAAATAACTATTGTTTTTCCTCTAGCAGTGAGTAAACTGCTGCACACTAAATGACTAGCTGAAAGGATTGCGGTGAATCAGTGGCAGAGGCCAGGCAAAATTCAGATTCTTGCCTAGTGYTCTGCTTGCTTCACATCTCAGATCAACCTGAGCTCATTTCTGGAAAAGCTTTTGTCTTCTTTTCTCAATAACTTCAGATTGGCAAGCTTTCYGAACATCGTGCATCCCAAAAATGCATTCCAAAAATGAGAATTAAAGAAAAACATCTCTCTACATCATTGCATATGGCAAGTCTCATTCAAGAGGGTGGCAAGAATACTTTGGGAGCAAAGGAAAGGCTTGACTTTCGTGTTTGGGGTGACTGGATGCTATGCTAAAATGAAGAGGAAGAGCAGATCTTGGCAGATGAAGCCTGTGTGGGCACAGAGGGTGTCAGTGAGACTTGCACTGGGCTGCACAGACTCTTTTCACACATSTAAGTCACTAGAAATGTTTGAGTCACCATCTGGGAGGCCAATGCCCTCTAAGCCTGTCCCTGTCTGCACATTCTTCTCTTTCCCAGACTCTGCAATAGTAAGTGTGGAGGCTAGGAAAGAAAGATTATCTTGGAGTAGATTTCTGATCTAGATTACCTGATGCATGAGTTTTTCCTTAAGTTTCCTTGTGGAGACCTTGAGACCTGCTGGGTGAGACATACTATTTTGAGAGGATGCTAATTTCTGGGTTAAAAACAGATGATGGTTTTAGTCTCTAAGGTCCAGGAGATGAAGAAGTAGGCCTTGTTCTTAAAATCAATAAATCTGTGAACACAAATATCACGGATGTACATCATGAGCTAGTAAGAAGGAATGAAGCTTGGCTGGAAAACCTAGCCCTGTTGTTTAGTGAGGATTAGGATGTGGGATAAACTGAGACTTAAATGTACAAATAATTTATATGGGTGAAACATGGAAATTCATRGACTTCTTCCCACAGACTACAGTAAGGCAAGGCATTTGTTCTTCATGTACAACCGTGATATCTCATTATGGTGTCTYAGACTAGATGGCGACTCCATCTTAAGTCTTTTGCTAGGGCTTAGTTGGTTAAATAGCAAAAGGTAACATTTCACATACTGTAAGGTAGTAATATGGCATCTTAGAAAATAACAGATAGAAAGCAAAGCTATCACATGCACCGCTTAGCTTTAATCCTTATAAAAGGAAGATGCAACCCAGAATATTAACTGGAGGAGAAAAAGGACGGTTGTGTCATTTTTAAACATAAAAGATGCCAGTGCTGAATTCTTCATCTGAAGGATTCTGGTCAGCACATTATATGAGCAGGAGGGAAGAGATGGAAGGTCAAGGRGAGAGGAGGAGTTGATCAGATGTTACCCATATCTTCTTAAGCTTAAGAAGCAGGGAAGCCTCCCAGGATTCATAGTTGAATCCTGTCAAAAGACTGCAGCTCACACACAGCTTCCCCGTGGTCTTCCACAGACATTGTTTCTTATACTGAGCTGAAGTGATTCCTGAGTGGTCATAAAATGCTACCCTATTGAAAAAAGATAGCAATTTACATCTGTTTCCATGAGATAAATGACTATGCAAGCTAGAAAGGAGCTCCTCTGAGCTTACAGTACCACCACTCACAGATCTTCATTTTTTTCTATTCACACACCAAGTAGTCTACATTTTTCTCATTCCTTTTTCTTGGGATGTGATCAAAATGGAGCATCATTTTGAAATGCCTTGTGTATTGCTCACGTGTTCTTAAATGTGGGAGATGCATGATCACATTTCACTGGGTGGTTAAAATGCTACAGAAAATTACCTGGGACGATACCCGTGCTAATTACTGTCTCTTCTGTGAGTTTCAACTCTGGTTTCAAAACGTCACCACATGGATATATTTCTCACATTGCCCCTTTTATCCAGGATGTAATTACAGGTAACACCAACAGGTCACAGATTTTATATAGTAAGTGCTATATGGGAAGGCTGCCCGTGACACATGATGTGTGCTGGAGGCCTGTCCCAGACCGACCAGTTAAAGACACATCCGTAGCTTCCCTCACAGGCTTGTTTATCCCCAAACCCTCTAGATTTGCCTTTCCCAGCCTTATGGCTTATACATTTGCATTATTTTCTTTTCTGCACCTAACATAACTCTAGGCAAGGCATTTGGAGCTCAATCCAGGAGAGCTCCAAGCAGCACCTACCAAGTGTCCTTCCCCCAAGCCCTGGGCCAAGCATCCAGCTGGGAGCACTTAGTTGTCTGCTCCTGTGTGGATCTACGGCCAGAGCAGTTTGGTGTCTGGACTCAGTGTTCCCATGACAAAATCTTGGGGAAAATGGCATGTTTTCTCTTGCTCTTTTTTTTTTTTTCCAGTCCCACAAGCCTCTCTGTGCTGTACAAGCTGCAAACTGAGGAGAGAAAGGCTGCATTGGGGCAAATTTTTTCATAGTATTTCACTTTGGCAGCTCTCACAGGCCTCATCCAGAACCTCTCACTGGCTTCATCCAGATGTCCGGGATTCTATCCTGAGACCCCATGCACCAGATAGGGAGCTCATGTGCCGAATCCCTAGTTCTGTATTTCAGGAGGCGGGTTACTGAAATTAGATACTGGAGCACCTAATTCTTCATGTTCCTAGGTCCTTTGGTAGAGCTAATGATGTTTTGGTTTCCAACATATAAACCGAGGATAGTACATTTATGACTCACAGAGATGTTGAACTAACATCTCTTAAACAATTAATTATTAACTGTACCCACTCATCACGTAACTATTAAGGGCTTTTCTGGGCACTTGGAATTCCTTATACAAAGCACTGAAGTGTCGACATTTTGGAAACCAAGCAGGAAACAGTTTCCAACTCTTTTCTAGGACAGCACACTAACAAGAGAAACAATTAGCAAGGAGGAGGCAGAACAAGGAAGGATTTTTTCTTTTGTTTTACAATCACCTGCTTTTATAGGATGTCACCTTAGGAAAAGCCAATATTTATTGAAAATTATAGGGTTTGTGAAGCAGATAGTTTAATATACATAAAACATATATAAGCAGTCACATACGGGAACCATATCACCACAGAGAACATGTCTCAACAGGCTATGCTTATAAAAGCAAAATATATTAATGCAGACTCAATGGTGTGCTAGGCACATCTACGTGAYCCCTGGGTCCATGGTCACTTATTCCTGCCACCGATGCAGAAATGCAGCCTTATGACATGCACCTCACGGGCTACTGAAGGCAAGTTGCATTGGCTCTCCCTGCTTCAGCAACAAGCACCAAGTATCTCACGGCGAGCGTGCGCTTAGGAGTAATCCTCTCAATTTGAACAAGGTGACAGAGGGTGCCAGAGCCCTGGCACAGGCTGCCCAGGGAGGCTGTGGAGTCTCCTTCTCTGGAGGTCTTCAAACCCGCCTGGATGCCGCCCTGTGCCCCGTGCTCTGGGTGTCCCTGCTGGAGCAGAGGGTTTGGACTGGATGATCTCTAGAGGTCCCTTCCAACCTGAAGGATTCTGTGATGCTTTCTGGGTGACGGTTTGCTCTCTTCAGTATTACCTTTGCCAGTTGGATGCGTTAGCTGAAATTGGTGAATAATTATATGTTCCCTTCTGCAGGGTTTGACGCAGAATGGGGCTTTCCAGGAGGAAGAAGGCAGGGAGCAGCTAGGAGACCAGGACCCCTCGGATCACCAGTCATATTTGACAGACTTAATAGCACAGAAGATCAGAGTGGACCTTCAGAGCATTATTTGTTCAAGTGTGTGGACCAATTTATCCTTTAAAGGGGATATGTGAGCAACATTTCCTTCTGAAGAGTTCAAACTATTGAAGTATTTTAGATGTTGAAGTCTATTAGACTACTCCAATTTCTAGAGAGACGTCCCTTAAGCTCTGGGATGCTCCCGTGGCTCTCTGGCTGCACATACAGCTGAACAGTGAGACAAGTTTGACCAAACTGCCTTTGTGTAGAAGGAAAATACACAAGCACCGAGYACCCGAGGAGCCCCAAAGCCATGTTATATCAACTTTTTTTTTTTTTCTTTTTGGTTTGGGTATTTTTGTCGTAGTATTACACAAAACAAGAGCATTCCTCACAATGGACTGAAGACAAACTCTACTCTTACTAAGAAGACAAACAGCGTACTTTAGAAACTGTTCTGTTCAAAGTATATTTTTACAGAAATTTCTACATAAGAATACCCTGTTTACTGACATTTTCAATTCCACATTAAGCATTAAATCACTCTTTCCCTCCTCCTGCTCCACACTTAATTACTAATTGCCAATTTCCAATTCACCAAACTCCAAGAAGTACCTTGATTCAAGCAACGTTCAGGAAGAAGAGATGAGTCCTTTTGTACTTTCAAGACTCTTTTCACACTGTACAGGGGGTATTTCAGTTACTGCTTCTATGTTGATGCAGAAAAGTCCTCGTTTTAAGAACTTCTAAAAGGGAGCCAGCGCAGTGTGAATTGCTCGGCAAGGAGGACTGGAAGGCACCAATTCTTCCTTCTGCTCTCCCTCCTTTGATGGCTCCCAGCACTAGTTTAGGTGCTTCAACCTACTATGTTCAAGTGTTACGGCCACCAGCAGGTCCTGGATTGGTCTCTTCTCCAGAGGCTGCTTCTCATCCCMTCTTTTCCAGGGACCAGACTCCTTCCCAAAGCTCAACTCAGCACCAAGTTAGGTGGCTTCCTTAACTAGAGCATTGCAAGCACAGCTTGGTGTGAAGTGGGGCATGGTCAAGGCCAAATAACCTAGCCCTCAAGAGCTGCAGAGCAGGGACTTGCCTTTAGTTATTTTCTTCCACACACTCAGTGATTATTTCCTATAAACATCAAGCACAGCCCTGACTCATTTCTGATGTCCCATGTGCAGTTCATACACTAGCCCCACAGCATTCAAAGCTAGACTCTCACATTTTTCAAATTCATTTTATTATTTAAAGCAGCTGTTTGGGTAGTGTTTGTTTTATAACCAAAGTGATGTCAGTGTTGGACAGAACTGTCAATAAGCTTGCCAGAAATCCAAAAAAGAAGTTCTCTAACAGAGAAATGGATTAACAAAAAAATCATAACACAAACTTTATTAGAAAGAATGAAAAAGTCAACATTAGAATTAAAATAATTTTATTTCAATGTTCACGAACTGAAATAAAATATATTTTTTAAACATACTTATAGAAATATATTGCTGGGCTGGCCCAATCACAGGTGCTCCTCCTCGCTGTGGGGCAGGGGACTGCCTAGCCCCGGCCCTGGAAGGGCCCTTCAGCACACAGCAAACTGGTTATGAAAACTAAGAAGAAACTCATCATCACCTCCTACCATGACAGGAACCGAGCTTTACGCTGCATCCTAAGGGAGCTCTCCCTTGAAAATCCTCTCCGTTACTGAGAGCAGTACAAAGTTTGCTTCCAAAACTGCCAGGACAGGGCTTTGCTCAAATACTTTTCTCTAGTCTCTACTCTCCTGTACGAAGCACCTGCTACAGAATCCACRCATTCGAAGCCACAGAACTACACAGACCTCTGAGCAACACTGTTCTCAGTGTTCTGCTGTCCCAGCTTTCACACGCAGCGCAGGTAGATGGTAGGAAGGCATTTCCCTTGACCATCTATTTCAAAAGTCACAGAAAGCATGACTGTGTTACAACGCAGTGCAATGCAGTTAAGTTACTCAGTTATGGTATGGCACCCTAAGATAAGCCATCACTCGTTAAAAATGCAATTTCTGCACTAATTATTTGTGGTGCTTCTTAAGTCTCTTTCACTGACAGTATAATAATAATAAAGAGATAGCTGGAAAAGAAGCTGATAGGAAGAAGTCTTGTGTCTTCTGTCTTGTCTAAGAAATAGCTCTTTTTCTTTTCTTTTTTTTTTTTTCCTCTTTCTATCTGCTATCAGATTCTAGATTAACAAAACAAAGCAATTCTTCAGGCAAGGCATGGGTTGAACTGTGGACTCCCTGCCATATGATTTGGATGCTAAAGGCATCCAAGAGGACTGAAAAGCAATTCCTCTCCATTTCTACCTAGCAAGTGTTTTCAAATAAGCCTTCCCAATCCGCACGCTGCTCAGAGTATGTTCTGGGAAAGAACCATTAGTCGCTTCCCCCGTTTCTGCTCTTCCCTGTGCATCTGCTTTTGGCCATCAAGACCGGATGCCGGGGCCAGAGGGACCTTTGGTCTAACTTGGTACAGCTGCTTCTAACAGGGATTCCAAAACTCACAGACGAATTTAATTTACCACACGTTCCTTACTTTGAAGTACTGAGATTTCTGATTTACAAATGACTTTCAAAAGAGAAAAGAAAAAATAAATTTGAGTTTTCTTCTGCTATGACTCAGTTGTATAAAACTGTATAGAAAAATGAGCATTATGTGCAGATGCAATGAAAAACAATGCGCCTTATAAAAAACATTCTTAAAAATGTACCAAGCATAAACAAAAGATGGTTTACAAATGCATTTAACTGTTCTTCTAGTCATCATCAGAATCTGAATCGTATTTCTTCCCTCTGATGGTCTTCTTATCCAACTTTGTAAAGCTGGTTCCAAATTTCTTTTGGCTTTGAAAAGGTGGCTCCATCAAGTTTCCGCTGGAGAAAGAGAGGAAGAGAGGTTGATTTACACCATTTTTGCACAAAGACAGCAGCATCTCCAATTAGCTGTTTCTCCAGAATATCATTACAAGGCGGAAACAACCCCTGCTCTGATGTAAAACCCAAGGACACATTGCTCTGAAGGGGCACAGTGGGTGGCTAGTGCAGCCCAGCCTGGGCAAAACAGCCTGGATAACAGCCCTTAAAACAGCACCAGAAGCACAAACAGCACTCGGGAGCAGAACCCCAGAAACTCTGAYGGGAAAGGCTGCCCCAAGCAGCCACAGTAAAGACAACCACAGTAACCAGGGAAGTACAAAGTTTTTTTCATCAAAATCCAGCTCTAAAGAAGTATAAAAGCAGCGTTAATGATTCACAACAGAGGGGAGAGACCTTGCAGCAGTGGCACCTGAGCCTGGCACTGCCAGCAGTCTGCTCAGCCGCTCCCTGCCCTGGCCAGGGGAAGGGCCTGCCCTGGAGGCTGCTCACACACGCTGGGCTCGAGGCAGGGCGCAGCGCAGAGCGGCCCGCGGTCCTTCTTGCGACGAGCTCTAACCTGCCCCAGCAGCGCGGGGCTTCCTCGGCAGCCCCGGGAAATGTCGCCATCTAGAATCCATATCCAAGCTGTCCTTGCTCCTGTGCGTTTCTTACGGCATTAGGTGTGGATACTACCTTTTGTTTTGAGCTGTGAAGCTCTGTGTTGTTATTTCACTTGAAGGTCAGCAGCTGCTAAGCTAAAGGGAACAAAGGTTTTGCTGCCTTTGTAAGGGATAAGAATATTTCTTGTTAAGGTTTGAAAATCAGGCAACMAAATTAATTCAGATAGTGCAGTTTAAGATAAAGCAAAGACATTCAAAGCAAAACAGCGAAATTAACAGATTAAGCACATTATGTAAAATAGAGTCTGCTAAGTGATCCTGCTGTAAAGTTAGGCTACCGAGATGGCACTTATTTTCTAATGCCTTATATTCTGTAGTCTTGAATGAAGATATTTACTGTGATTACATACTGCAGTGCTATACAAATTATGTGCACTCCTCTATTTTTTCATTGAAAAAGTCCTAAACTGCATCATATTTTATGTTACCTATAGAAGTATATCATTTTCCCCCCTAATTTTCACCGAATTCAACCAAAACGCTCAAACCTCATCACCACTGTAACCGTGGCACATAGTTTATATGAGATAAATGTCTTAGGACTGGCCACAAAAAGCAGCAGTTACTCTATATACCTCATGGCAAGGCCTATATTTACTACCCTGCAAAAAATCCCAAAGAGGACAGTGTTACCAGGTGCTCATTACAATATCTCAATGCTTTAACACAGCRATATTCTTTTCTTTCCCTTGCCAGAGTACACGGATGACGTAACTGGATTAGATTCAATGGCGTTTCAGGTGTACAACATATCACTCAAAACCATGAACTGTTAGATTCCCCATTTGCAAGCACATTCTCCTTAAATTGTATCCAAAACCAGCTTAATTACCTGTAATTAATTATGTCTGCACAGCCTAACCTCCATTCTAAGGTCTCTGTAGTGAAGTCATCGGTGTTGCCGAGGTCGGTAAAGCCAACAACGTAGTCTTGTGTTTTTCCATCTTTTACTAGTGCTAGGGTGGGAATTACTTTGATGCGCAGTCTCTCGCACAGGAACGGAGATTTTTCAGCATTTAATTTCAAGAATTTTGTCTCAATGTGCTTTTTTGCCAATACAGTTAAGTGTCTATCCATAATTTGGCATCTGTGGGGAAAAAAAAAAAAGGATATAAAAATGTTAAGAGCGAATAAGTTGAAGAGCATGTTTTAGGAAAAAGTTAAAAGGAACAATAAAAGAGCTACGTCTTAACTGCAAAGGCCAAGTCTGAGGAATTAGCATGATTGACAGAACTTAGTTCCAAGAGAAACCATGTTCCAATGGCAGCCAGGTTAAATGACCAGYAGGGTAAGAATGTGGAGCACCATTATCACATAACTAGACTATTCTTGTTTCTCCTAATAATGCCTGCAGACACGTGAAAGCCTGTTTCTTGAGGCCTGCATTTATTGCAGCGTCACAAGAACCCCCCCAAACTCTGACTTCYATTCTCCCTGCAGTTTTCTCTCTGGTTTCATTGCCTGGAAGTTGGAAAAAAATCTGCATAGTGAACTTCATCTTTGAAAAAACACTGTGAATAATTTAGAGATATCTGCCCTTTTTTTTTCCCCCAGTTACTACCTCCTCAATGGAGACGCAGTAACTAGCTCTTCAAAACCAGAGTGCTTCAGTGGTACTACAAGCAACATTTCTCTTTTCCTACTGCAACAGAATAGCAGTGAGCACACAATTACTGCTTCTCCTCAACTGAGGGACCATAAAGTTTACTGCTCCAAATACTTGCCAGATGGCGCAGAGCTGCAGACTCCTCACCTGGAATCTCTACATTTTGGATCATCTTGAGGAGTTTGTTTTAGCTGCATGCATTCTGCCACACGGCTGATCTTTAACTCAAGAGGAGAGCTAAGATCAAAAAGCTGAGCTGGCAAGGATGAAAATAACTCACTACTGTAGTTGGTAAACTCAAAGCACTAGTTTCCAGCTGGCTGCCACCTTCTCTAATTTTTTTTCTCCCTTCTATTGCACAGAATCTCAGTAAAAAAAACAACCCAACACCAACAAACAAGCTTGTTCTAAACTAGTCCATTTGTATGGACACCACGGGGTAAAAATGGTAGCCAAAAACCTTAACTGCTTCAAATATTCCTGAAATTCACAATTGCAACAGAGAAACTGTAAGGCACAGACAGATGCATCATTACATAATCTGGATTTGACCTCTTTCAATTTCTCACAACAAAACTGTTTTACTTTACACCCTATAAACCAGAGAGAACATGACACCTTGGAAAGAAAAAGAAGGACAACTGGTTCCTCCTTCAACAAACAGTTCTGTTTATCAACTSCTTTCTAACAGAAGATATTGAGAAAAAGCCATCCAGAAACAGTCTTGTGTTACAGAACTTCTAAAAATTTTCCAAGGAAGTGGGAGATCTTATTCTGGGTTCTTGTTCTGAGTCAGGATGAGCATATTCAGATCTAGKTCTCTTACACCCTGGACAAGTGCTATAATGGCAGTGCTGCAGGCACCAAGGGAAGGCAGCTGCAACTTGTATCCAGATTCTTTCCAAGTCAAAAGGTTACATTTGGAAGATGCATGCAGGGTTTTTGCTCATATTTTGATTTTCATTTGCCAGAAGTGCCCTGCATATTTTAAAGCTGGATTAACTCAAGTGATCTTCTGAAAGTCGATTCTTTGTTAAGTCACTGCTTTTCGCTAATCATTCCTCCAAATTAAAATCAGTAACAAAGCACAGCCTCTTAATTATTCTCATATTTTGGAAAAAAAAAAGCTTAAAAATTTAGCTAATATACTTTGAAAGAGGCTAATTATTAGCAAGTCATATCTAGACTAACTGAACAGAAGAAAAGCACAAGTGCCATGGAGAGGGAAATACTGCAAAAGTGAAGGTGTATAAACACCCTGTGATATAAATCTCACAAACATAGACATATAAATATTTTTATATTTGAGAATTATATGTGCTAGATTTGAAGGAACATATCTGTTTTTACAAATATCTAGAAATAAAATGTTTCTTGAGCGTAAGTTATTTACTATACCTGAAAGTTGTATCTCTGTAGAAATGGCAAACCACATTTTTACTTTCTTTCACTTCTTGGAAAAAGTCTCTCTCACTTGGAATTTCTCTGTATTCTCCATGTCCTTTTGAAAGCCACTCCTGATGGCAAAACATAGAAGCAAATAATTAGCAAGGATTTTGCTGGTTTGCATGTACTGAAATAGATTTTGTCTCATTTTTCACTGCATTAAAAATTAAGGGAGAAAAAAGGTCTAACTATTTACAAAATACAATGCTTATCAGTTAAAGGTGCACTGAAAGTTTTCAGAAAAGCATTCAAAAATACAGAACACATGGATACCATTAGTCACAAAATATGTCTGTAAACAGAACTTCACAAGTTAAAATTCACAAGGAACTTCCTACGTTGCCTAATTAAGTATGCAAACATGCTTTAGAAAAATCTAAGTTTTCAAGATTTCAAGAAACGCAAAGAAAGGAGGAAAAAAGCAAACCCCGAATAGCTCATAAGCTGTAACCAGCTAGAACAGAACAAAGAATTTTCTGAACACTGTACACATTAAAGATGTCTAGACGTATCATCACCTGAAGACATTATCATGATATAAACAAAAAACTGATTTATCTTTCAGCAGTGGGTACATATTAATTTCATCTGCACAGTCTTSTTACAGRATAGSTTTGGTAGCTTATTCCTTTCATCARGTGGTAATGTACTTCTGATTTGCATTTGAAAAAGGATGAAAAGAGTGACTTAAGATCAGCTAGTTCTTGCATTTGAGAACTACCACATGCTCACATGAAAGAAGGTCTAACTGTTAGGATTTTGAAAAAAGGAAAATACAAYAGAACCCAATTAAAACTGAAATTCTGAAGACAAGCATGAGCTGTACCTCTATTTTCTCTTCTGCATGCTTAGAAAATGGAAGCTACTAACACTGCCTCTCCTTCAGCGTTCCAGCCATGTATTGACATAGGTCCACCCACATTATTTATTTCCTTGTTTAGGTTTGCCTAGATTAAGTTAACAAGTCTATGGCATCCCTTAAAAAAAAATTCAGATCTTGGGGTTTCGGCAGGGGAAGGAGAGTTGGAGGGGGCACAAAGGCTACAATTTAGCATGAGACGTGAGCTAGGGACCACAACAGGATTTCTCTCCTGCAGGAAGAAATGAATATATACATGTAGCCAAAATTTCATTAAGTTACAAATGGGACATACCATTTCAGTCCAAGAACAAGGAAAGACTCTATATCATTCTTCTACGAAGTACTTAGAGAAAACCATGAAATCCTGAAGATAAAAAATGCCAAARTCTGGAAGCTTAGCTCATCACTGGGCTCAATCTCTGGCTTATGCTTTCAGACAACAATGTTTAGTGACTAACGGCATACTCCAATCCTAGAACTAGCCTCTTTATCCTGTCATTATTGTCAAATAATCAGAAAGGTTCCTGTCTTCCTTTTCAGAAAGGTAACAGACATAGACATTCATTTTCCTGGAATATAAAATGAGCGAATACAAGAAAAGATAAGAGGGGCAGGGAGGGGCGTGGAAGAGTCTGCTTCCTGACAATTTCCTGAAGCTTTTCAAAGAGTCTGCTATAATGTATACTTTAGGAGTCTGTATTACTACAAGAATTACTTGTTTCTGCTGCTGTGCCTTTTTTAATGCTTCCAGTCTCCTCTGCTTGAGGAGCTCCAATTCGTCCTCATCCATTTGGTCCAGTTTCTGCATTTCAGCATCTAGGCGTTCCTCTACTATCTTGGTCGTTTGAAGTATTTCATTCTCCAGGACTTTCTGAAGTATTTCAACAGAAGTATCAGCAGCCATCTTTACTCTTCAGAGCTCTGAGGAAAAACGATATAAAGAACAATATGAAGGAACATAAGGAATTACAATTTAAATGGATGCTTTACATTAAAAGGCTGCCCTCCTTTACTTGCAATTCAAACTGTAGATAAACAAAATGCCCCTCTCTCTAAAGATGGCCTTTCATTTTCTGTATTGCTCACCCCTTGGGGAATAAACACAGAGAGCAATAAAGATTCCAGTCATGTCCTGTCTCTTGGTCGCATAACCAGCTGCTGAAAGGGCACAGGAACCTCAAATGACTTGTCAGAGAAAAGAAACGAAATAAGTCAGTTCCACAGGGACTCTCAACCTGAGCCAAGTCCATGTGTTAATTCAGAATTAATATTCTGAAGCCAAGTGATGTGATTAAAAAGCTCCAGCTCGCTTGGATAAGATGCAGCAGAATAAATTTAAACACTGCTCAGTGCATACATTTCCAGCAGTAGTTTAAATTCAAATTATTTTAAATATTCGATAAGAATTAATACATTAAATCGGAACTAACACTCTTCTTTCTTTAGCCACCGCAGAGAGATAAGGTGTGCAACAGCCACTGCTTGAGGCCAACATGCTGCTTCA
Source organism: Nothoprocta perdicaria (assembly GCF_003342845.1). Classification (NCBI taxonomy): domain Eukaryota; kingdom Metazoa; phylum Chordata; class Aves; order Tinamiformes; family Tinamidae; genus Nothoprocta; species Nothoprocta perdicaria. The sequence goes on from NW_020454794.1 coordinate 965,625, forward strand.
GCTAGTACAAGAAAGCTGCTGTTGTGGGTCCTATCCATAACAGTCAGGAACAGGTTTTTCAATAAAACACCACTATTAAAACAACCACTACTTAACTGCTGTATGAGGAAAAACAGCTAAAAATCATTTTCCGTGAAGATTTTTTCCTCCTCATAAAACCCTTCAAAAGGGACAAAGTGGTGGGCAGCAAGAAGAGCTGTGGGGGGCACATCTGTTTCTTTCCCCAGCACCGCATCCACCTTGCCCTGCAAGCAGCTATCCCTGGAACAAGCAGCCGTTCCAGAACAGAAACACGGGAACTCTGGTGAGGCTGCGGGTGGGCTGTGACAGCGCTGGGTTCCAGAGCACTCTTGGTGGCRTTTTATAGCGGCCAAGGTAGCAGTGCCGCTGGCTTTGTAAACACCTTGCACATAGGCCTGAGAACACGCTTTAAGCGGTGATGGGCAAAATACCAACAACGTGGCAGCATTCCGAATTTAATGCAACATCAGCAACACCARGTTACTGCCACACTCAAGATGTGCCAGACTTTGGCTGGTTCTGACCTGCAGCACCTTGTCCTCACTGCCTTTCCCAAGAGCTATCAGCTGTGGGCTCTCTCCTCCAGCTTTTCCATCTGCCTTATGCCAGGCAGGGATGCGGGAAGTTCACCAGCACAAGTCAGAGCCTGCCAGATCTTCACGAGTGGGAGGGAACTCTGCTAAGCTAGGCTAAGAGGTGCCTTATCCSCCGCGCAAGCCGGGAACAAAAGGAACCATCACCCTCCCGCGGCCGCGGCTGCTCCCTGCGCATCGGGACCCCTCGCCCCGAACCCCCCGGCCCGCCCGGCGCCCCGCGAGGCGGCCGGAGCCCTCGCTCCTCACAAGCAGGGGCCCGCCCGCCCGCCGCCCAAGCCGCAGCGTGCSGGACGGGAGGCCGGGGCGTCACTGCGCATGCGCCCTGCGTCCCCGCGCGCCGTTACCACCAACCGCCGCCCGCCCAGCGCGGCGGCCGCGCCCCCCGACACGCTCGCCCGTTGGCTACGGTGCCTTCCCTCCCTACGCGCCGACAACCGTCAGCCCCGACGCCGGAGAGCCCAACGGCCGCCGCTCACCCCGCTCCGCTCGTAGGTGCCGCCCGGATGCGTTGCGTTGCGTTGCGTTGCGCACCCGCCTCGCCGGTGCCGCCCTGCCGGAGTCTCGCGAGATCTGCGCCTAAAGAGCGAGAACAGAAGCAACAGCTGTTACGTGCATGCACACGCAGAGCTACTCAGCGCTCTCATTGGCCGGGATGGCCACGTAGCCCCACCCGCTGCGCGCCTGCGCAGACGGAAAATCACCCTCCTGGAGACTACACCTCCCGGCGCGCACCGCGGCTGCGCTCTCCCGGCATGCATTTCTCCTGCTCCGTCCCCCTGGCAACAGTGCGCGGCGGCGGCGGGGCGTTCCCGGCGTGCACAGCGGCGCTCCTGCTGCCACCGAGGGGCGCGGGCGGCCCCGGCGCGAGGCGGAAGCGGCGCCGCTCTAGGCGGCGGGCGGGGGGGCGGCCGGGCGCACGCTGCTCACGCGGGCCGGCGTAACGGCTGCGCGCGGCGCCTGTCGGCGGGGTGCGGGGGGACCACGCGTCTGTTTTGGGGGGTTTCCCCGTGTTTGGGGGGGAGGCCGGGCCCTCGAGCGGCGTGGCGGTGTTACCGGTGAGGGCCGGGCCGGCGGGGCGGGGGCTGGAGGTTAAGGCGGACTCGGGCGGGAGGCGGCGGCGTTRGCGCATCCAGGGATTTGTGATCCTCCCTGGTGCACCGGTCTGACGCGTTTCAGTGGCGCGACATTAAAGTGTGGTTAATAATAAACACGTGTCCTGCCTTCTTCTCGTTTCCCGTGTTCTCCCGGTTCCTCCGAGCGGGGGCGTGCCGGGAATGCGGAGGACGCGAGGCCCCGCCGGGCCCGGGAGCGG